>NC_140179.1:46351576-46399076 GCF_963971535.1 Notolepis coatsorum
CGATACAGACAAAACACAGAGAAAATCAGTTAACACGGTTAAAAATTGAGACAGGGAGGTTTGTGCTCATGGTTTTAAATTGTCCATAACTTAGTAGAGAATTGATGATAGAGCCCATAGTTCCGATCCAGCGTCACTGAGACATACTGTAAGGTGGTACAGTAAGTGAAAGGGTTAATGACTCTTACCCAGTCAGCATGTATCAGATACTGTAGCTTGTGAGTGACCAGCACCAGGGTCCGCTTGTCATCCTGGAGGAACTTGAGGATCCCCTCCTGCATCAGGTGGTCGCTGAGGTGGATGTCCAGCGCGGAGAATGGGTCGTCCTACCGCAGAAAAAAAGAGATGCATACAGATTAGGGATGTCCGATATTATCGGCCTACCGATATTATCGGCCGATATTGGCATAAAAATGTGATATCGGAAAATATCGGTATCGATTAAAAAAATAAATAAAATAAAAATAAACGTTTTTTATAATTTAGTTTTACATTTATTTAACCTTTATTTACCCAGGCAAGCAAGTAAGAACAAATTATTCTTTTATTTATTGTCAAAGTATGCACAATGTTGTGTTAATTACACGACAAGAGATATGTAATGTTAATTACCTGAGATTATTCAGTTTTTTGGGGGGGGGAAACCCCCACTTGTGATTATTATGTGTTATTTAAGCTCTCTGATGAGTAAGTGTTGCTAGTTTTTAGATAAGGAAAGAGTTGTTCCATATTCACTAATATCTCTTAGACCATAGGAATAACATGTATGAATGAACTGTCTCAGACCGTAGGAATAACATGTATGAATGAACTGTCTCAGACCGTAGGAATAACATGTATGAATTAACTGTCTTAAACCACAGGAATGAAATGTATGAATTCACTGTCTCAGACCATAGGAATAACATGTATGAATTCACTGTCTTAAACCATAGGAATAACATGTATGAATTAACTGTCTTAAACCATAGGAATAACATGTATGAATTAACTGTCTTAAACCATAGGAATAACATGTATGAATTAACTGTCTTAAACCACAGGAATGAAATGTATGAATTAATTGTCTCAGACCATATGAATAACATGTATGTCGAATTAATTGTCTCAGACCATATGAATAACATGTATGAATTCTTAAATTGGCCATAGTTCCCCTTAGTCTTGTCATCAGACACAGAGCATTTCATGTTGAAATCTGTGTGACGCACACTCCAGTCTGAGGATCAGACACAGGAATCTCCATCGCCTGAAAAAATACAGTTTTACTGCAGCCCAGTATAACATTATCTGTACAGTTATCCTATTCAATTACAGTGTTTAATCAGTAGAGCCGTTGTATTTTGATGATTCAACATGTTTCTGTGCGTGATGAGGGTGTACAGGAATGCCAGAGGAGGCTTTATCTGAGGCGTGTACCTGATAGCCAATTAAAAAGTGTGTGTCAATGTCAACAGGAGATGATGTCACTAACCAGGAAGATAGAAATGGCAGAAGAGCAAGGATGGTGTCGTGTTAAATATGGACTGCGTGAATCACTTCCAGATATATTTATTTCACATTTCTTAAACAACCAAGATATGGATAAATCACATAAAATCAAATTAAAACATATCCTGGGGTTATTCTAGATAGATACAATACACAAAAATACAGACAGGGTAGTAGTCATGTTAAAGCTAGTAGATTATATGTTTTTTTCTAGCATGACAGCATGCCTCATATTGAAACTATTAGTTAATTAGATTAAACAGCAATGTTTATTTAGTTGATTTCCTATTGTTTACAGTGTGTTACCTTGGCAACCATCCATATTGCACAATGATTCATATTTAAGATAACAACTAATGTGTATCAATGTGGGGGTCCTAATGTGTATCAATGTGGGGGTCCTAATGTGAAAAAGGTTGAGAACCACTGTAGATTATAGTTCAACTCACCAAAAAGACAATGTTGGTGTTTTGGTAGAGAGCTCTGGCCACACAGATCCTCTGTCTCTGACCTCCACTAAGGTTGATGCCCTGAGACAGATACACAAATAAACACAGCATGAAGAGACACAAGGACCTTACATCTAAATAACAAGTAAATACTTTAATTATTGAAATTGAAATTATTCCTGTGTATGTGTATGTGTACAGTATGTGTATGTGTATGTGAATGTGAATGTGAATGTGAATGTGTATGTGTATATGTACAGTATGTGTATGTGTACAGTATGTGTATGTGTATGTGAATGTGAATGTGTATGTGTATGTGTACAGTATGTGTATGTGTATGTGTGTATGTGTATGTGTATGTGTGTAGGTGTATGTGTATGTGTATGTGTATGTGTGTATATGTGTATGTGTGTATGTGTATGTGTATGTGTGTATATGTGTATGTGTGTATGTGTATGTATGTATGTGTGTATGTGTATGTGTACATGTGTATATGTGTATGTGTGTATATGTGTATGTGTGAATGTGTGTATATGTGTATGTGTGTATGTGTATGTGTGTATGTGTGTATGTGTATGTGTACGTGTGTATGTGTGTATGTGTATGTATGTATGTGTGTATGTGTATGTGTACGTGTGTATATGTGTATGTGTGTATATGTGTATGTGTGTATGTGTGTATGTGTGTATATGTGTATGTGTGTATGTGTATGTGTATGTGTGTATGTGTGTATGTGTGTATATGTGTATGTGTGTATGTGTATGTGTATGTGTGTGTGTGTATGTGTATGTGTATGTGTATGTGTATGTGTGTATGTGTATGTGTATGTGTGTATGTCTACAGTATTTACCCTTTCTCCAATCTCTGTCTGGTCTCCAAAGGGCAGGAGGTCAATATCCGGTTGTAAAGAGCAGGCATCAATCACGGCCTTGTACCTGAGGAACAGGACATATTCACTATGACTGTACATATTCACTATGACTGTACCTGAGGAACAGGACATATTCACTATGACTGTACCTGAGGAACAGGACATATTCACTATGACTGTACCTGAGGAACAGGACATATTCACTATCACTGTATGGTACGGCAACACACCCAAACACACACTACACAGACTAGACAGGATCATCATAAGGGCATCCAAAATCATTAACTGCAAACTCCCCACCCTGGACTCCATACACAAACATCACACCATCACACGCGCACACAAAATCATCAGTGACCCCCTGCACCCAGCTCATCACCTCCCCTCTGGTAGGAGGTTCAGGTCACTGGGCAGTCGCACGGTTAGGTTCAACAACAGTTTCTTCCCCAAGGCCATACAACTACTTAACTCCAACTCCTCCTAATTTTACCCCCTGCTGTTATGTTATGTTATATTATGTTATGTTTATGTTATGTTATGTTATGTTCCATGTGTCTTCTTATGTCTTTGTGGACTGTGGTGTATTGTCGCAGCTACCACCTGCACCGTGCTCGAATTCCACCGGCCTGGCCGTGTGGCAATAAAAGGAACTTGAACTTGAACTTGACTGTACCTAAGGAACAGAACATATTCACTATGACTGTACCTGAGGAACAGGACATATTCACTATGACTGTACCTGAGGAACAGGACATATTCACTATGATTGTACCTGAGGAACAGGACATATTCACTATGACTGTACCTGAGGAACAGGACATATTCACTATGACTGTACCTGAGGAACAGGACATATTCACTATGACTGTACCCAAGGAACGTTGGAAAAGCACAATATTACTGTTCCACTGTGACTTGTACAAGATCCAGTAATAAGACAACAATTTGAATTAATGAATGATCATTGCAATTATATTTGGGCTTGTTATTTAAAAAGAAAATAATTCCTTGTTACTCATTTCAAAAGTAGAATTTAATTTCAGAATTGCTTCCTTTCTTACCGGCTTTCAAACCAGACACACAGGCTGCTGCAATGACAGAGCTGAGCTGAGCTACTGTAGATCATTGTTTTCAACGCAGTGGAGAGCATAGCACCTCTGGGCCCCGTTCCCCGTACCTGGATAACTGAGTTAGCCGGATAACTTTAACTGGATAACTGAGTTAGTCGGACTTTCCGGTTCCCCGTACCTGGATTTTCCAAATCACCATGACAACAGATCCAAAAGTTTGAGCCTGGTCGAAAGCAGAGTTTAAGTTCAAGTTAGCCTGAACCATCGCCACGCCCCCGCAAAGAAGTGACAGCCCGTTTCCTGAAATTATTCCCACAGTCTACGATCTGCATTATACCATTCTGAATTACGTTTTTGTGCTCCATTCTTCCAGAAGGGGCTTTTGAAATGTAAAATAGACCCAAAATGCTGATACTAAATTCACTTTGTCCTAAATAATGCACGTTATATATACCGTGGCGCTCGCTCGTGCGATGTACACATTATGTGGTTATTTTAATTGTAACTGGGATTAAGATGTCTGATGAGATGCGCTGTTTGACGGATTTGAGGAATTGAATGAGCCGTTGACGTCACATTAATGAATGAGGATAAAGAGATAAAACTTCCTTCAAAACAAAGAATATTCTAAACACGGGTCTCTCGTTCATTAATGTATAAACAATGAATTTATCCCATCTGGCACAGTGGCTCAGCGGTAGTGCTCAATCCTGGCAACCCGGCGACCGGGGTTCGAATCCCCGTCTTTCCAATATAAATTTTTGGAATATAATATTAATGATTATACGCAAAGGTAGCATAGTTTTAAGTTAAAATATTATAAATCTACATGCATTGAGGATGTCATTCTTTATATAGCTCTCAACGTGCACCAAATTGAATTATTCCTATATTGCAAAAAGAAGGAGACGACTGGGTCTCGAACCCCGGTCGTCTGCGTGAAAGTCAGAAGAACAACCCGTTAGACCACAGAGAAGATAAGTAAAAGATCGACCATACATCAATCAATGGGTAAGGGAGCCGTATCGTTATTCTGTATGACAGTTTTACTAATTATTTTCGCTAGCAAGATCTCATTTGATTATTCAATCCAGCAGGCAAGTTTAAAGAAATATAATCTGATTGATTGAGGTAATGAGGGACTTGAAATTAGCCTATAGATAACGCATTTAACTTGTCGGCGAGGCGATTGAGCCGTACTGCAATATGTTAATAAAGTTCTAAATCAATTAATCAATCAATGCCGCTAGAGAATCAGATTCTCTGCTATCGATACGTGCTGGCTTTTCAACTGAAGCGGCCGCGCGCATTTAGCCTGGGTCGCAAGTCTGGCTTGAGTTAACGAGACTGAATCCACCTTCGAGGAACAGGAAAATCCCGGCTTCAAACATCGGGTTAACTGAAGCTGGATAATGACATCTTGATCGACTTAGTTGAACCAGGTACAAGAAACAGGGCCCATGTTGTGTGAAGAGAATTGACTGAAGCATTAGAAGTTTGGTAACAAGGTTACTTCAGGCTTGATCAAAAGCACAGCTGGCTTAAATTGATGAAGGACAATTTCTTTAAAACAGCAGGTGTTTCAAGAGATCTGAGGGCATATCTTTTTAAGTGGAAAGTAAGTAGGAGAAGTCGGGGCTCCTCTCGCACTCCAGAATGATGAAACAGTGCTCTAAAACTTTCATTCTACCCAGTAGGGTGGAGGAATCTACCTGCCTCCATGAAATAGATGCAGTAACTTAGAAGAAGACGCATCAGCGCTGTGGGGTAACTGTGATATTATTACTGAAATTGAGGTAGTAATTAGTTAATTTGCTACTCGTTAACTGGGAAAAGTAATATTATTATTACTGCAACGCATTACTGCCCAACACTGATATCAACACATTTTGCAACAGCAACCATTGTCTCTTTCAACATGGGCATTCTGAACATTCAGTGAAAGGCCTCTATTTTAGTGGAAGCTGTGATATGTGTTATCAGAAAACGATATATATATCCTATAAATTTAAACAGAAGACAAAGATCCCTATGTGCACAGACACGGTCAAACCCTAGAGGCCGGCAGGTTTAATGCCACTCCAGAGGAGGACAGACTTTGTTTGGTGGAATGAGCTTAATCTTTTTTGTTTTATTGTCCTGTCTACGAGGACATAAGGGAAGTCATTTTTCGTCAAATGTCCTCCATGTATGTTGAGCTGGGGATGAATAGGAAAAATGTGAGTTGTGCTTCAGGGTGGGAATCTGTATTTAGTTAATGAAAAATGTTGTGTAATGTAATGATGGAACACTGCAACAGTATTTTGGGTGTATTATAAACCCATGAGGGTTGGGCACTTTGTGTACATGACACGAAAATAAAATAATCAATCAATCAACCTTTACAAAGTGTAATTACCTCTGTTTAAGGAACGGGCTGCCGAAGGTAATGTTTTCCTCCACAGTGGCGTTAAGCAGCCAGGACTTCTGGGTAGCGTACGCCACAGAGGACCTGTTCTTGCTGGAGGGGGCACCATGGGAAATGAAGGCCAAACACAGTGAGTGAGAACTACAGGGCCTGAATTCATAAAGCCTCTGACACCATGAGTTCTGATCTGTCTGCACTGAGGCAGGAGATACAAGCTTTACTATAGCAGCGATATGAGCTTCACAAGAGAGGAATGCTCATGTCTAAGGGCAGTTCAGTCAATATTCACAAGCAACTATATTCTGGGAGGGGGGTATATTTTTTAATGGAAGCGGATACGGACCAGCTAGCCTAGCTGTTGGCCAAAAACAGTTCTCCTGGAGTTTTAAGCTAGGCTAGCTGATCCGTATCCGCTTCCATTCATTTGTGCTAAGCTAGGCTAGCTAGCAGCCGGATAGCTTTCTCCTGAACGCACAGACGCACTTGTCCGACTCTGGAGAAGACGGTAAAGCACATTTCCCATAATTTCGGCGTGTTCCTTTATTAAGAGGCGAAACCCGTTCTCAGATCAGTACTCCTGGTTCCAGAGACTTTATGAATGAAGGCCCATAACGACGCAAGAGAGGAAGAAGAAACAGAAGGAGGGGGGGTAGATATTGTCAAAGGTTAAACTCCACCACAACAACATGTCAGATGAAGTCAGATGAAGAGGGAAATCAATGACTAAATGTAAATGAATCATGTCCGTGTTAAAGACGACTGAAGCGACATCAGCAATAAACAACAGCTAGGACAACATCAAAAGTATAAACACAGCAGCTAGTAGAACAACATCAACAACTAAAATAACCATTTAGTCACCATCAGCAAAAAAAACAAAGCAACTACATCATCATCAACAACAAAACAACAACAGCAACTTTAGCAGTTTGCTGGGAGTCTGGGTTTTCCACCCTGTTTTTTTTTTGTTGAACCAACAACCCAAGCCTGTAGAGATAAGATTCTTGGTGTTGAGTTATTTGGGGCGTGTGGGTCATATCTTACAAGATATCATTCTGTTGTGTGTTCTGGGGTTAACATACTGTAGCACATGGATGCATACATTTTAGAAGATTAAGCTTCTTGTTTGCACCTCACAATTTATAATATAATATATGGTATATAGCTATAATATAATACACATATATAGTAATGTATTATACTGTGATTCTAACTTTAAAGGGATAATTAGCATTTTTGGAACCCTAGTCCTATTTATTTTTACTACCAATGATTGGTAGAGTCCTTTCTCAGCGCAAGCCAAGCTGTTCCTCGTACTTCCTCATACGTGCTCCGGCTAGTTAGACACAAACCAATGCAAAGTCAACGGGGTGGAGTTGACGCTCCTGTCTGTACAAGCTGAATAAAAATGACTCCACACTGCGCAAAAAGTGGAGTTCAGTTGTCCTCAGTCGACTCTGTTGACTTTGTGTTGGCTCGTGGCCAGTGTTGTAGTACTCGAGTCTGAGTCCTGGACTGATTTTCAGGACTCGTGACTCGACTTGGACTTGAGCACTGATGACTCGAACATTGACTGCATTCGGACTCGGAAGGTACAGGCTCGGACTTGATAAATAATTTTTTTAGTTTTTTTGTTTTTTTGTAATAGGGCCTAATCATTTGCCATAAGATATTAATGATGGCTAGTGCATTTGTTTGGCTATTGTGTCAAAAAGTAAATAAACTCCCTTTGAAATGGTGACCAATGTGTCAATTATGTTTAATGTAGACCTTTTTATTATTTGTATGTCAGCTCTTTGACCACCAGAGTGGAGTGGACTTTGGTGACGATGGACTCGACTCGGGCTCTTCTTTGGTGACTATGGACTCGACTCGGGCTCTTCTTTGGTGACTTGGACTCGAACACTGAGGACTCGAGACTCGACTCGGACTCGAGATTTAGTGACTCGACTGCAACACTGCTTGTGGCTAGCTATCTGGAACTAGTATTAGGAACACCATGGGTTGTGCTGAGAAAGGACAGTGATCAACAACAACACCCTTGGTGAGTAGAAAACAGAGCTAGGATTCCAAAAAACAGAACTAACTCTTTTAACATTAGGACTCCCAGCAGAAAAAAGCATATAGACACAAACCACTCCACTTCCTGAGAGCACAAACCCGATGACCACTACGACAGGAGGGGAGAGGAGAGAGGGGCAGCGAGAGAAAAGATGAATGGAAGACAGGTGACGGGAGGAGAGGAGGAGGCAGATGAGGGGTCAGGGGACACTTCAGGAAGCAGGAAACAGGAAGTTGAAACCTATACCTCCTGATGTCTTCCTTTGATTCCTCTGCCTCTGACCAACTGTCAAAGTCACGTTAACGCATTAGAAAATAAAAGCTCTGGTATCAACTGTGTGTTTGTGCGTGTGTGTGTGCGTGTGTGTGTGCGCGTGTGTGTGTATGTGTGTGTGTGTGTGTGTGCGTGTGTGCGTGTGTGTGTGCGTGTGTGTGTGTGTCAAGAAAAAACAGAGTAAGATTAAGAGTGAAGACAGAAATAATGAGCAAAAGAACGAACGAACGGACGAATGAATGAAAGAACAAACGAACAAGAGAAATAAACTAAACGAACAAACAAAAAGAGTTGCAGAAAAAGACCAAGAGAAATAGTGTGTGTGTGTGTGTGTGTGTGTGTGTGTGTGTGTGTGTGTGTGTGTGTGTGTGTGTGTGTGTGTGTGTGTGTGTGTGTGTGTGTGTGTGTGTGTGTGTATGTGTGTGTGTGTGTGTTCTATGGGCTGTTGTTTTTGAAGACATGATGTCAGCTTGCTGTCAAGTGAATTAATCTGAAGTCGTGGTGTCACCTTTCCACCCTTGAAGCATTTGCAATTGAAAAGGACATCAAGGTGTGCGTCGGCAACTGGAGACTACTGTAGTAAAGGTTCAAGCAGCTTTTACTGAGGTTGAGTGTGGATGTGAGGCAGGAGAGGTCTGGGAGGAAAGTACCTTATATTCCCATCGTGGATCATCTCACATTCAGGCAGTCTGATATAGCAGGGCGTAAAGAGACACACACACATACGTACATACACACACACACACACACACACACACACACACACACACACACACACACACATACACACACACACACACACACACACACACACACACACACACACACACACACACAAACATAAACACACACAGAGTCGCACAAATGTGTGCACAGATGCACACGTGAGTACACACAGTCATGTGGACATGCATGCATACATACAATCACACATGTGCACACACAGACACACACAGACACACACACACAAGGCACAGGTTAGTAAACCAGCCTTGAGGGCAACATGGTCTCTTATGATACCGACGAGAGCATCTCACTTCTATAACGTTTTTTAGAGATTTTGAGTAGGCTTTTACTATGTCCATTTACTTTCAGAGATTTCAAATACCGGGTATTCCTTTTGGTAACCCATCCAAATTGAGAGTAACTTTAGCCATAAAAGATGCTCCGTCAACATCAGAAGACAACCAACAGGGAGAGAATTGTTGTCAACATCAGATTATAGACCTTTTCAAAATTATTCTGTTGCTAGAGAAACAGATTGGGCCCGAGTGTGTGTCCTGTCAGCTACTGTGTTAGCAACAAGGAAACTATAAAAGAAGGAAGGGTCATCAATCATGTCGCCGTGTAGCACGTGAACGCACATTGGTACCAAGTGTGGAAAATGTCAGTCTGACCGACATTGAGTTGAATAGGATAAACCGTCTTCTTGTTTATGAGGAGGCTGTCATTTAAACAAGTTATTACCTCGGATGTCAGAAGAATCATATGGAATTTGTTGCATTGTTAACTAGCTAATGTTTTATATATTGGTTGATATATATACATTTACATTTTGTCATTTAGCTGACGCTTTTATCCAAAGCGACTGTACGACAAGTCAGCAGGAAGGGTACAACTCTTTCAGCTGAGTAACAATGTTCATCAAACAGTGCTGAAACGTGAGTGCTGTCGTGTTGAGTGCATAGTAGTAAAGACATATTAGTATAGTAGGAAGAGTGCATGATAGTATAAGACTGTAAGAAGGTTAGTGGTTTATTATTATTATTTATTTATTTATTGGTATTGATTGAAAAAGTGTGTTTTTAGTCGAGGGTGAAAGATTGGTCGGATTTCGGCCGTCCTAACTGTGGTGGGAAGTTGGGCTTCTCTTTGATGACTCCACAGATAGCTTGTATATTTTGAATTTGATTACAGGCTTCAATAGAACTGGCACCAAAGTCTGGCACCAAGCAGAGCATAGAATGCTGGTATTCTGACGCGGTGACCCTTCCTTCTTTTATAGTTTATTTGATTAGTAAACACTATAACAGGAAATACACTGGGGCCCAAATAGCATGTTTATGAAAAGGTCTACACCGGCAGAAGAATAGAATGTTTATGAAAAGGTCTACACACCGGCAGAAGAATAGAATGTTTATGAAAAGGTCTACACACCGGCAGAAGAATAGAATGTTTATGAAAAGGTCTACACACCGGCAGAAGAATAGAATGTTTATGAAAAGGTCTACACCGGCAGAAGAATAGAATGTTTATGAAAAGGTCTACACCGGCAGAAGAATAGAATGTTTATGAAAAGGTCTACACCGGCAGAAGAATAGAATGTTTATGAAAAGGTCTACACCGGCAGAAGAATAGAATGTTTATGAAAAGGTCTACACCGGCAGAAGAATAGAATGTTTATGAAAAGTCTACACCAGCAGAAGAATAGAATGTTTATGAAAAGTCTATACCAGCAGAAGAATAGAATGTTTATGAAAAGGTCTACACCGGCAGAAGAATAGAATGTTTATGAAAAGGTCTACACCGGCAGAAGAATAGAATGTTAATGAAAAGGTCTGGAATTTCACTGGAATTTTGTTGCAAGGGAAACAGTTTTGACCCAAATGTATTTCCTGTCAACTGTTGCATTAGCAAACAATGCAACAGGAAGTAGACCTGGGTCCTTTTAGAATGTTACTGTCATGCCTATACAGAAGAAGCCATTGTAGAAGCCGCCCCAAAAATAGAAAACCCTGCATTAAAACTACAGGATTTTCCAAATAATTCCTTCTTGGCGGTGGAGCAGTGGTGCAGCAGTAGAGAGGTTGGGTATTGTGTGTGAAAACGTGAAACTTCTACGATGGCTACAGCTGTACACAGCGCTGGAAGCAGTGAGATAAGTCACTTTCTACTGACTTCTATCGATTTACGGAATTTACTTGCCTTTTAAAGGGGCACTTCACAAAAAAAAAACAATGCTGATTTATTTCGCACATAATCTCACACACATCCAAAAACTCTAAACCGTTTGAATATGGCCACCAGTGATGTCATCGTGGACAATGCATCCTTGTTACGGCTCAATGAAATGATAAGGTAGCAGTCCTTACAAGACAAGATATTGCTATAGGATTCAATGACGCTGATGACATCACTGGTAGCCATATTCAAACTAATTTACTGTCAATAGCTGTCAAACTAAATTAATGTGTGCAAAACTGTGTGCCTATAAGTGAGGCAGCGTTTAGCTTAAAGGAACACACCAACATTAGAGTCAGACAAGAAGATAGACACCAATTTCCTCTCTGTGCGTTCAGTAGAAAGTTATCCAGCTGCAAGCTAGCCTAGCTTAGTACAAATTAATGGGAGCTGTTGGCCCAAAACACCTCTCCCTGAGTTTTAAGCTACTGGTCCATATCAGCTTGCATTCATTTGCACTAAGCTAGGCTAGCTTGCAGCTGGATAGCTTTCTACTGAACGTACAGTAGAGGAAATTGATATCTATCTTCTTGTCTTACTCTGTAGAAGATGGTGTTGGCGTGTTCCTTTAAAACTGACCTTGTCGATCACTGTAGAGGGGAACCTTGTTTACATCCAAATGTTTGAATTATTGAATGTAAACATTATGTAAACATTATGTGTGGAAACACTGAAATATTTGTTATTCAATATAAGTACATTGCAAAGTTGTTTCTGAGTGCAATATATTACATGCTGGTGCTCTAGTGCGACATCTAGTGGCTGAATGTTATCTATAGCACCTTTAAACTGTAACGTTGGAGATGTGTAAAGCATTGTAGGTCAATTACAACATTTAGGTTCAAATAACTACATAATGACACCTGTCCTCATTGTCATTTCATAATGTATTCATAAACCTTTTCAGTGTAATTCAAGTTATTTAATAGAATAAAATGTAATTAGTTCCAATCAAATGCCATGGAATGCCTACTACCACCTTTGTCTGGGCCATTTCATCTGTCAAGAGTTGCTCTGGACGCTAATCAGAGATCCGCCCTCAGCTCAAACTCTGACAGATGGATTGGACACAGATGATTATAATGATGAAAATATCATATTTTAAAATATAAATAAATAAAATTATATATAGAAATGAAAGGTGGTAGTTAGCTATTTCTGAAGGAATGGAAGACTGACACAGGAGGTTAATGAAGGTTAATGAGTGAGATCAATGATAAGAGAGGTGATGGATGATGAAAAACTATAAAATGTGGCAAGAATGAGAGATGACATGATGAGACACACACTCAGAGATGATGCAGACAAGATAACACACACACATGCGGTGATAACAAGACACACAGTAAGAATAACATAGAACATACAACAACAGGACATTGCACAAGATGGAGGTATTAGAGAATGGATGAAAGGGCTTAGAGTCTGTATACTGATGAGTGAATGGAATGGCTTGGTGATGGAATGGCTTAGTCTATATACTGATGGAAAGGCTTAGTCTATGTAATGGATGAGATAATTGAATGGCTTTGTCCTTATACTGATGAGAGAAAGGAATGTATTTATCTATATACCAATGAGAGAATGGAATGGCTTGGTCTGGGTACTGATGAGAAAATGGAATGGCTTGGTCTGGATAGTGATGAGACAATGGAATGGCTTGGTCTATATAATGGATGAGAGGGTTGAATGGCTTGGTCCTTATACTGATGAGAGAATGGAATGGCTTTGTCTATATAATGGATGAGAGGGTTGAATGGCTTGGTCCTTATACTGATGAGAGAATGGAATGGCTTTGTCTATATAATGGGTGAGAGGATTTAATGGCTTGGTCCTTATACTGATGAGAGAATGGAATGGCGTTGTCTATATAATGGATGAGAGGATTGAATGGCTTGGTCCTTATACTGATGAGAGAATGGAATGGCTTTGTCTATATAATGGATGAGAGGATTGAATGGCTTGGTCCTTATACTGATGAGAGAATGGAATGGCTTTGTCTATATAATGGATGAGAGGATTGAATGGCTTGGTCCTTATACTGATGAGAGAATGGAATGGCTTTGTCTATATAATGGATGATTGGATTGAATGGCTTGGTCTATATACCAACGAGATAATGGAATGGCGTGGTCTGTATACTGATGAGAATGGAATGCCTTGGTCTATATACCGATGAGAGAATGGAATGACTTGGTCTATATACTGATGGAATAGCTTAACCTATTCACTGATGAGACAATGGAATGGCTTGGTCTATATACTGATGGAATAGCTTAACCTATTCACTGATGAGACAATGTAATGGCTTGGTCTATATACTGATGAGACAATGGAATGGCTTGGTCTGTATACCGATGAGACAATGTAATGGCTTGGTCTATACTGTATACTAATTAGACAATGGAATGGCTTGGTCTGTATACTGATGAGACAATGTAATGGCTTGGTCTATACTGTATACTGATGAGACAATGGAATGGCTTGGTCTATATACTGATGGAATAGCTTAACGGTTAACCTATTCACTGATGAGACAATGTAATGGCTTGGTCTATATACCGATGAGAGAATAGAATGGCTTGGTCTGTATACTGATGAGACAATGGAATGGCTTGGTCTGTATACTGATGAGACAATGGAATGCCTTGGTCTATACTGTATACTGATGAGACAATGGAATGGCTTGGTCTATATACTGATGAGACAATGGAATGGCTTGGACTGTATATTAGTGAGAGAATGGAATGACATGGTCCATTTACTGATGAGAGAATGAAATTATATAGTCCATTCACTGATGAGAGAATGGAATGACTTAGGGCGGGATCCACAAAGGGTTTGCACGCGTGATTTTTTTTGACCCGTAGCCGTAGTGTGCGAAGACGCTCTCTGATTGGCTAGCCCGCGTACAGCGAAGAGTCCCTCTCTGATTGGTTTGGCTCTGGGATAGAAATGTCCGCCTTGTACACACAAGATTGTTCGCACATTATTAGACATTGTCTTTAGAGTAGGGCGATGGACCACCAGCCCTGATTCCAAACGCTAAGCATAACCCACTTCGAAAGAGGGCCAAAGCATAACCACTTCGCGAAGCAGAGAATATTATATGTAATGTGCGTCGGACATTTCTATCCCAGAGCCCTTCGGAGCTAAACCAATCAGAGCGGGTCTTCGCTGTATGTGGGCTAGCCAATCAGAGAGCGTCTTCGCAAACTACGGCTACGGAAAAAAAATCACGCGGTTTGTGCAGCTTTTTCCGACGGAAAGCCAGTGCATATCGCTCTGAAACTCTGTTCGGTATCCACAGAGGACGCGCAACGGGTGAAATGAGGTGGCGCATGCGTTCCGTCAGCATTGCATCCGGTGCAATTGGCGCGTATTTAAATGAGGTAATATGGGCGGAACATGTCGACCCCTTTCTATGTAAATGAGCCTCGCCGGAATCTGCTCGGTATCCAGAAAGGCCGCCGCCAATTGCGCCGACCAGTTAACGTGACGCATCAACTGTCACACACACACACACACACACACACACACTTACAGACGTCGCTCGCCTGCTGTGTGCATTGGACTTATGCCTCATTTCGGGCTTATCTTTCCACTTCCTGATATCTGCCAACAGCGCTGTCAGGAGTGCAGACTGCTCCGCGAGCCACACATAATGGGCGTGTCTGCGCTGGTATCTCATCCGCACAATGTCCTTAGTGGATAGCTCGCAAAGACGGAGCAGAATCCGCGTGCAAACCCTGCACAGTTAAGGGTGCAATTCCCACGAGCAATCCATTCTTAGTGGATCCCGCCCTTAGTCTGTATACTGATGAGAGAATGGAATGATTTGGTCTATACTGATGAGAAAATGGAATTACTTAGTCTGTATACTGATGAGAGAATGGAATGATTTGGTCTATACTGATGAGAGAATGGAATGGTTTGGTCTGTAAATTCTACATATATTTGGTCGACCCATCCATACTATTTTGGAGCATCCAGAAGAAACCCACGCGAATATGGAGAGAACATGCAAACCCTAAACAGAAAGACCCACTCCCCCCACTTAGGTTCGAACCCAGGACCTTCTTGCAACAGTGAGGCAACAGTGCTAACCACTAAACCCAGGACCTTCTTGCTGTGAGGCAATATTGCTAACCACTAAACCCAGGACTTTCTTGCTGTGAGGCAACATTGCTAACCACTAAACCCAGGACTTTCTTGCTGTGAGGCAACATTGCTAACCACTAAACCCAGGACCTTCTTGCTGTGAGGCAATATTGTTAACCACTAAACCCAGGACTTTCTTGGTGTGAGGCAACAGTGCCAACCACTGAACCCAGGACCTTCTTGCAACAGTGAGGCAACAGTGCTAACCACTGCACCACAGTGAAGCCAACAGTGATGATCATTAACCATGGCATCACCATGGCATTAACCAAAACATCTAGCCTATACCATCAACCACAGGTTGAGAACCATGTAGTTTGGTTGTGTAGTGTTCTAGAATGTTGTAGCATGTAGTTTGGCTGTGTTGCGTTCTAGAATGTTCTAGCCTGTGGTTCAGTCGTCTCACTTGCTCCAGAAGACTTTGCCACTGATGGTTTGCATCTCTCCCAGCATAGCCAGCAGCAGGGACGACTTCCCACAACCCACCTGGCCCACGATCATTGTCAGCTGACCTGGAGAGAGAGAGAAAAGCAGATAGATAGATAGATAGATAGATAGATAGATAGATAGATAGATAGATAGATAGATAGATAGATAGATAGATAGATAGAGAGAGAGAGAGAGAGAGAGAGAGAGAGAGAGAGAGAGAGAGAGAGAGAGAGAGAGAGAGAGAGAGAGAGAGAGAGAGAGAGAGAGAGAGAGAGAGAGAGAGAGAGAGAGAGAAAAGGCAGGAGAGGAACATGAGAAAACTCCAACATCACTTCAGGTATTACTGCAGAGCTGCACCGGTGCCACAGATCAACATCAGTACATTCTCTGAGTTTATACGCTGTAAGGTTATCAGGTGTAAAGCACTGGCAGAAGCAGTGAGGAACAGACACACACAGGCACGGATATACACGCTCAGTCTCTCTGTTTGCTTGCTCTCTCTATCCCCCTCTCTCTTTCTCTCTCCCTCTCTCCCTCTCTCTCTCTCTCTCTCTCTCTCTCTCTCTCTCTCTCTCTCTCTCTCTCTCTCTCTCTCTCTTTCTCATGCACACACACGCACAGTTGCTCCAAATAGCCTGAGAAGGACCCTTGGCAGACCAGCCAATAATGTCAGGCTAGCCCTGAGGGGGAAGGATGTTTATAAGTGTGTGAGAGAGAGAGAGAGAGAGAGAGAGAGAGAGAGAGAGAGAGAGAGAGAGAGAGAGAGAGAGAGAGAGAGAGAGAGAGAGAGAGAGAGAGAGAGAGAGAGAGAGAGAGAGAGAGGAACATGAGAAAACTCCAACATCATTTCAGGTATAGAGAGAGACAGGGGGGGGCATGTGTGTAGAGAGAGAGCGCGCATGCGTGTGTTTGTGTGTGTGTGTGTGTGTGTGTGTGTGTGTGTGTGTGTGTGTGTGTGTGTGTGTGTGTGTGTGTGTGTGTGTGTGTGTGTGCGTGCGTGCGTGCGTGCATGCGTGCGTGTGTGTGTGTGTGTGTGTGATATACTACCCTGTCCATCTGTCACCTGTCTATATGAATTGAAAATGGGGGACCCTGATGGAAACAAGACAAACGTCTTTCTCAGGTCTGCATCCCCTTAACAATTGTATGTATTGAGCCGTACTGTATTGTACCCATTCTGCAATCTGTTAAATAAAGTTTTCATTCATTCATTCATTCATTCATTCATTCATTCATTCATTCATTCATTCATTCATTCATTCATTCATTCATTCATTCAGCAACCTCTCTTAAACACCTGACCTGCTCTCTTGTACTCTGGCATTCCCATGCCATCCCAGTGACATCACACAACATTCCCACAACCTTCCAACACCACTCCAAGACTACCGTCATGAATTTCCCATAGGATTCTCACAACGTTTATGGAACATTCCATTAAGAGCCAAGCTGCTTTCTATGAGATACAATTGAAAACTCACATTGGTGATGTCATCAGGTATTAAGTCTGAAGCTGCTCCACAGACAATGCTTTGGGAGAGATGGTAAAGGTGACACTGAGAGACACCCAGGAGAATGTTCTGAGTATATGATGGTAAAGATGACACTGAGAGACACCCAGGAGAATGTTCTGAGTATATGATGGTAAAGATGACACTGAGAGCACCCAGGAGAATGTTCTGAGTATATGATGGTAAAGATGACACTGAGAGCACCCAGGAGAATGTTCTGAGTATATGATGGTAAAGATGACACTGAGAGACACCCAGGAGAATGTTCTGAGTATATGATGGTAAAGGTGACACTGAGAGACACACAGGAGAATGTTCTGAGTATATGATGGTAAAGGTGACACTGAGAGACACCCAGGAGAATGTGGTAATTGTGAATTGAGAACACTACTATAGAATAAAGCCATAAAAAAGATGTAGCTAAATAAACATTTTGTGGGTCCACAATTCAGTCTCCCATTCATCGTCAGTGGAGCAGCTTCGGCCTTTATACCTGATGACATCACAAGTTTGCTTGAACTTTCCTAGACCACGGAGCTTCACATCTAATCCATAATGTTATTGACCAAATGTGATGGTATTCTTGATGAAAATCATAATTTAGTTTTGGGGTAATATCTCCGTGATTAGCCAGCAACAGAGATTACTAAAAAGTAATACATTTTGCAAGAATTGTCAGCCTTTATCACTGCTTGGTATCTTAACTTTGATTAGGCCATAGTGTTACATTTTTGTAAAAACATAACACAAAGCTGTAACAATACACAACATCCAGTTTAGTTTATGCATGGACTTTAGTGCAAAGGTTTACACAACTACATCGTATCAAGGAAACACTTCACACATAGCTTCTAATTTGTTCCAAGAAATGCCATTCATGAAACATTTTCACACATCTTTCCCAGAAGGTGCTACATTCCATATAATTCCCCAAAAGATATCCATAGGAATTAATACAAGGACATGTACCGGTCGGGATACGGATGTTGATGTCTGTCAGCGTTGACAGGTTGCTTCCCCAGGTGAAGAATCCGTTACTCACCTAAACAGAAGGACATTAAGAGACATTAAGAGACAGATGTTAAACATGCTATAGATAACATATTTGTGAGGTTTGGTTCGTTCCCTGCCACACGCTCTCCTGAGGTACGGTGCTGATTGGTGCATTCCCCGCCACACGCTCTCCTGAGGTACGGTGCTGATTGGTGCATTCCCCGCCACACGCTTTTTGAGCAATTGCCACTTTCATCACGCAGCTGTCATAGTTTGTGATTAGCGCCCCAGAGGGCTTTATATACCTGGACCTTCCTTCTATCGTTGTCGGGTCGTTCTGGAATACAACTGCATTTGCCTGCTTTTTCCCCGTCGCTGTTCCTGGTCTACTTTCTCTCCAGGACCTTTCTGTGGAGAACCGCTGTTGAGAACCCTGTTCCCCGTTTGGAGCTGCGCCTCGTTTTACCCGCTTTACGCGTTGCGCTTGGGTGAGTGGAACCAAACCCCTCTGGATTATTCTGATTGTGTGTTTTAGAAGAGACACTGAAGATTTCGTTTTGTTGCACTGACTCAGCTAAGTTGTGTGTTGTGGGGAACACTGAAGACTGTCACTGTCAATTGGTTCTGGACACAGCTAAGGGACGAGGGAACCACACTGCCTCTGTGTTTCGTTGGACTGTTTCTGATACCTCTCTCTCTCTCCGTTTTCCACCTTGAGTTAAAGCTGGGAGTATCTGCAGAGCCGCTACAACGTCACATGCCAATTCCCCACCGCTATCACCAGGAGGATTCTGCAGAGCCGCAGATGACTCTGCCGAAGGCAGTCTCCCTGTTTGTTTGATAATAGTACTTTACCCTTTTTTTGACTCTGTAAATAAATATGCTCTAGTATTTGGCTAACTCTGAACTACCTGTCTGTGCCGTTGCGTTTGTGGTCGGTTACAAACCACAACAATATTTATGCAGAGTAGCCAGGCCTAATCATTTAAAAATAGAGCTTTTAGAAAGGTGTGGAATACATATGCTATATGCTTATTTATTCAAAATAATATGAGTATAAGTGGCACCGGTTAGTTTACATCCTGCTTGTGCAGAGATGTTTCACAGTAAAACATCCGACCAATGTAGGAAGGAATATGTGGCCTGGTGTCAAATGTCATGACGCAACAGAACAACATAATCTTCTTATTTGCAAAGTACCAAGTCTCAAGTTGAGTTCCTCTTTGTCTGGACCCATCCGTAGTAGAACTGGACCCATCCGTAGTAGAACTGTGAGCAGTAGGCCCCCTACAGTAGGCCCCTGGGGCCGGTTGCTCAAAACACCTTATGTTTTATCCTTAAGTATGACACTTAAGGCTTTATTTTTCCTTAGCTGAGGGTCTTTCCTAAGAGTCTTGCACATCATCCCTGAAATGCTTTCCTTAGTTAAGGAAAAACATTAAAGCATTTACTGCAGTGAACAATATTTTTCAGCAGAAACATTCTACAGTTTCCATGGAGACTGCACCCGTGCACGTGTATCTTCTCACAAAGTTGGCCTGACGTTATAAAGTAAATAATGGCGAATGAAAAGAAAGCAAGAAAACCAAATTGGTCAGAAGAGGAAAAGAAGATACTATTGCCGGAATATTGTGAGTAAAATGTATTCAAGAAGTCTTGTGAAGAGGTCCATATCGAGTTAGAGGTACCTTCATATTTGTCCTTACTTTGGTTGCTGAGGTCTTTTGTTCACTGGTTTAACTAACTTCAAGGGACTCCTTAAGTATAAGTCCAAGATAAGACGAAAACATAAAATAAGTGAACGTTTTAAGGAAATCTTAAAAGAATACGACAACATTTTGGGAAATTAGCTTATCGAGAGAGGAAACTGGTACCTATCTTCTTGTCTCTCTCTGGGGAAGACGGTAAGCTAAGACTTAAGGGTGCTTTGTGACACGTTCAGCCGAACGCACAATTGGAGGGGGGCTTCCCACCCTCCAGAACATTTACAACAAGCGGTGCAGGGGCAAGGCTAAGAGAATCATCAAGGACTCCAGCCACCCGAACAACTGCCTCTTATTGAGCTACTGCGGTCAGGCAAGCGATACCGGAGTCTTAAGGCGAGCACAGAAAGACTCAGAAGAAGCTTCTATCCCCAGGCCATCAGGCTGCTCAACGAACAATAAACACTATGCAACAACCATCAAATGCACACAGCACACACACCCACACACTCACTTAAACAAATAACACACTGCAGCATCCACTCTACACACTTTAGATCACCTAAACACACTTTACACTTTATATTTATTGGTAAAGGATTTGCACTACAACTCGTACACCTTACTGTAAATTGTACCTAAATTGTACCTCATCCCATTTCTGCTCTGCACTATATAGTATTGTATATTAGTACATTGCATAGAATATTGTATATTGTATGGTAACTCAGTTACTTCTATTCTGCATCGAACATTGTACATATGTCTATACTGAACACTGTGACCTTTTTGTACTTCTATTTTACATGCTATACTATTTTATTTCATACTATCTTGTCTAGCACAGTCTCTGGAGCGTAACAGTAAGAAGCATTTTGTATAAAAGTATTCTGTACTTCTGTATGACAACTATTAAAGAAACTTGAAACTTTGTGCAACCAATTTAATTTGAAAGATGGCTTTTCCACCAAAGTGTTCAATAAATGACTGAGAATGCAACAGGAGAGCACGTGCTGCTGCCCTCGTCAGATGTAGTTGTGTTTAGTGATCCATCACCCTGTTTCCTGCTACGACTCCCTCTGTGTTTACATTCCTCCAAGCTGTTGTTTTCACTTATTTATTCATGTTTATTTTATCTGACACCCCCCCGCCCGCCCTCTGCTGTGACTCCTCTCCCACAAGCCCTCCCCGAGGCATCAGATCGTCTTTGATGCAATGTAACTGTAAGCAAATGGATTAATTATTATATATATATTATTTTACTATTATTAAAAAATATACATAAATATATTATGATATATATGTGTGTGTGTGTGTGTGTGTGTGTGTGTGTGTGTGTGTGTGTGTGTGTGTGCGTGCGTGCGTGCGTGTGTGTGTGTGTGCGCGTGCGTGTACAGTATGTGTGTGTATACTGTATGTGTATATCATAATTAGGCAAATTGCTCAATTATGATATATTCTTTACTATTATTTAAAATAAATAACATTGTTCATTGTTCATATATTATTATTATTTCTTTTTTATATATTTGATATATATATATATATATATTATATATATTTTATACATATTTGTATTCGCCTTTTTCCATTTTCAAAACAAACAGAGAAACCCAATAACAACACAAAAGAAAACATTCAAAAGAAAAGACAAGAGAGCAAACATAAGACATTAAAAAAGTGTGTAAGTCATTGTTAGGATCACACTTAGGAAGATGGGAGGTTAAGCTTCACCCTCATGTATTCTATAAATGAACATTTCTTTAAGTTTAAGATGCTGCATCTTAAACCACTCTCTTAACCACTGAGTCCAGCGCGGTGGATGAAGAGACTTCCAGTGGAAAGGGATCAATCTCAAGCAAGTCTTGTTATCTAGAGGTTAGTTCCAGAGAGATCCTCATTGTTTTCTTGTTATCTATAGGTTAGTTCCAGAGAGATTATCATTGTTTTCGACTACTATGCCAAAACCATCGTAGTATCTGGCTGAATACATTGACAGTGTTTTGAAGATTGAACTCCGATGAGTGGACAGATTAGGACATTGCCAAAATGAGTGTGCTAGAGATGCTGGTGAAAGACTGCATCTGTCTTGGGAACAGTTTCGAGAGTTTGACTTTTGAAAATGCAGGCGATGCAGCCCCTTAACCTGTTAAGCTGTAGCCCTATTTTAAGAGATTTGTGTGAATAACACCATGCTAACATTGAGGTTCTTCTGATTACGCTCACTGAGCTCATTCAACACCTTCTTGAGATCAAGTGTACAAAAGATCTAAGCAAATGAATAAGGGGAAGATTATTAAACAGAAGGATTTGTAGATACAGTAATAAATTATAATCCATTTGAATTATACATTAAAAATTGACCTTGACCTTGACCGTATTATGGCTAAATCATACATCGATGGATAGGGAAAAAGCTCCTCTTTACAATGGCAGTGTTACATCTGGATTAAGTCATTTCCTCATGGTTTTACAATAAAAGAGAGATTGAATTAGCATTTTTCCGATAAATTCTTCTGTAAATCTTAAAAACATCGGTAAACAAACGTAGTGCTGAAAAGATACACTTTGACTGCTGTTTTGATAGGGTTAAGGTCTTTACTCTTGGCTACATCTGAAAAAGAAACACAACATTAATTAATACGGTCTGTATTGATCGATTTATGATAAAAACAGCAGGGTCCCCCAATGGGGACCCTACAGCTTTTAAAGAAGCCACCCAACTCCTCCTGGAATCTACAGTCATGTCTCGCCTCGACTATTGCAATGCACTGCTAACTGGTTTACCGGTTTGTGCCACCAAGACGCTTCAACTCATACAGAACGCAGCGGCCCGCTTGATCTCCATCAAAGTCAGCACACGTCACCCCGCACAAATCTGCTTCAAGGTTCTTGACCTGGCATTTTGTCCAGCGAGGGGAACGGCTCTCTTCTACCTCCAGTCAATGGTCTTTAACTACACACCCTCACGATCCCTACTCTCTGCATCTTCTGGCCATCTCAGAGTCAGACCCACTCCTATTCGGGCTCCTTGGGAGTAATCAAAACCAAGCAGGCTATTCTCTGTCCTCGCTCCATGGTCGCTCCACAGTCAGGACAGCTGAAACCAGCCCAATTTATGACATTCAACTAAAAACACTTCAATCCATATCTGAAAAAACACACTTACGCCTGAAGTGATGGCATTGCAAACCAAGGAGGTTATCTGCTTGCTCTTAATCCCTGCAGCCATAATGACATAGATAATATTTCCTACCTTTTTCATTAATTCAAGCTTTATTTAAACTCGAGGGACACTGAGGTTTCCCTCATGTACAATGATGTTGAGTATACAATTAAAAGAGATAGAATAACACAAAGATACAAATAATTAATCACAGCACAATAAAAAAGAAGATAAAAACGGGAAACAAGAAACAGGAAAACAGCTTTGATCAGCTGCAAAATAAATAGAATTGACCACAAACCCACTTATTTAAATTATTCCAGATTCACAATTATATTAAAGGCAACATCTGAGCCTTCAAGATAAACACAACCCATCATCTGCCTTGGAGGGAGATGTAGGACTTTCACTGTGGAGAGACGCCCTGGAAGGGATACATACGGCTTCAATCTCTGCTCAACATGGTCTCATGTAATTTAATCAGAAAGGGGCAGATCCTTCTCACGTTGCTCAGGAAGAATCTACAGGTTCTGGTTGTTGAGGCGATGTGAGCAGCGAAGTTCAGCCGATCATCAAGGACCACACCTAGGTTTTTGGCAGTCAGAGTCGGAGCCACAGCTAGGTACTCCACTGTGATTGAAAGGTCAGTCAGTGGGGAGGATTCAGCCGGCAAGGGAAGTAGCTCCATTTTCCTCAGGTTCAGTTTGAGGTGGTTGGTCATCATCCAGGCAGAAATATCGGACAGGCAGGCCGAGATCCATTCAGAGATTTCTCAGGTAAGTCTCCTGAAGGAACATTATGTCTTATAGCATTGAACTAATCTCCTCTCTCTTGTTTAATCATGCCTTTCTAGTTCCAGATACGTTTGTTTAGCCATATCACAAAACATAAATACAACTAAACCTCCACACTATTTACATAGCACGCGCCCTGGCACTCCGACCTCTGACCTCTCTAATGAAATACATGTAGGGTACCGTGTGTGTATGTGTAACTATGAGGGATATGCGACACATTTAAATGTCCTTGTTGATGTGGAATAATTTGACCAGAATATTCACAGAGGCGGACAAAAGAGTATTTGATTAAGGATAGAGTCCTCCTATCCCACAAACAGGAAATGACAGGCGTCGCCTTTGAGCTCAGATCAAGCAATCCGAACAAACAAACAGCCTGTCAGAAATGAAAGAGAGATTGTTGTTACTTCCGATCGAGTTTGTAGATAAGCGGGATGAGGAGCAGGAGAGGAAGAGAGTTGAACGGATGTGAAAACAGAGGACGGAGAGGGGTCGGGAGAACTTCAGAGGGTAGAAATACGAAAGACGAAAAATATATATTAGGGCTGGGACTTTATCGCGTAAATTTAGATGAATTAACTACAGAAAGAATAAAATGTAAAAAAAATTACACATGGGCGGCTGGGTAGCGCAACGGACTATGCACCTGCCTACCACCGCAGAGACACTGGTATCGAATCCAGCTGTCAGCGGTACCTCCGGCTTGGTCGGTCGTCCATACTAACCAATTGGCAGTGTTAGCGGGTGGGAAGCCGGTGGGGGGGGGTATCCTGGTCGTTGTAAACAGCGACTCCTACAGATCGGTCGGGGAGCCTGCTCAGCGAGGAAGGGACCTGGGGGAAGTAGTGTGAGCCTCCCACTCGTTACGCTCCCCCAGTGAGAGTCCTCGCTGCCAGGTGAAAAGAAGTGGCTGGCTGACTCCGCATGTATCGGAGGGGACATGTGATAGTATCTATCAACCCTCCCTAGACCGACAAGTGGGGGGGAAATGCGCGCAACAACCAGGAAGGGAGGGAAGGGAATTGGCATAACGACTAAATTGGGATGGGAGAAAAATACAGAAAAAAGGGGGGAGAAAAAGTAGATAAAAATAAATTAAAATGTAGACATTTTATGCGGGCCGTCACACACTCGTGCGCACGTCGCGGCAGTTGCAAGCATCATTTGACAAGCCGTTCTGACGAGTGTTTTGACTCACACGTCTGAATGAATGGAAGTGGAAGGCCATTTTGTATTTTCACGCAGATTTTTTGCGGCACACACGTTACAAAAGCCTTTGTGAAATACTCATTTTCCATGGGATTTTTATAAACTTTGGACCTGTACTACATAAGACTTCAGGCTGAGGCTTCCGGTTTCCGCTCAGGTCGGATGGCTGCTTGACTCTTTCGAGCTCCGCGACCACTTCACATTAATTATTATAACAACGTTAATTTCACGCCATACGCTCATAGCACACATCGTAATGATCTCCAAACAAATACCGAACCCGACTGGAACGTTAAAAGAGGAAGACAGAGATTTTATCAGAACTTTATTCCGCGAGGAACTTGAAGCTAGCACGCTGAAGCTAGCTAACAGATTGGACTCGTTCCAAGCAGAGCTAGCAAGCATGACCACGTGGCTCTCGGGAATGGAAGAGGAGATAACCACGGTTAAGACTAACTTTGAGTCCAACTCCACCGTTGTCTCAGCTATAAAAGACAAGATGCTTATTTATGAACAGAAGGTGGCCGACCTAGAGGACCGAAATAGAAGATGCAATATCCGAGTCTACGGCTTACCCGAAAGCGTTGAGGGTGATGCGCCGAATCAATATCTGGAGCGGATGATACCCAAGTGGTTCCCGTCCATCGACCCTCCGGAGATTGAGCGTGCCCACAGAATCTTCAGAAACGGTCCCCCGGAGAAGGGTGAACGTCCCCACGCCTTCATATTCTGCTGCCTGCGTTTCACTGCACGCCAGGCTCTTCTTCGAGAGGCCAGGAAGCATCCTCCAACCGTGGATATCCATCCCCTCAGATTCGCCGCGGACTTCAGTGATTACACCGCCAAGCGTCGCAGAGCCTTCTCTCAGGCTATGGACTACGCTCGTGAAAAGGGCATCGAAGTTTTCCTACTCTACCCAGCCACCTTGAAAATCAAGATGGGCCACGGTGTTGTTACATGCAACCGCCTATTCACCTTGCCGACTGAGGCGCAACGCTTCCTACGGAGCGGCATGGTATCCTCCCCGGCCGGGGGGGACGGACCCCCCTCGGTGGAGCTGGCTACGGGAATCAGGGTGTAACAGGCCTGGTCCTGGATGGCCTCCCTGGCCGAGAGGGATGGATCCTCCTCGGCGGAGCTGTCTACGTGAATCAGGGTATAACAGGCCCTGAGCCTGATTAAGCTAAGTACAAGGCATGCTTGTTATCCGACTCTCCCAGCTAACACTACCGTTACCACGCGCCTACCATAACTTTTTGTTCCAACAGAACGGTAACGCTCAAGGTTTGTCTCCGCTGTATTATCTCAACGATGGGTATGCATATTGACTTTTTTCAAGTTTCACTAAGACGAGCTGTGTTTTAATGTATCTGCTTTTTATCGTCTGCACATTGAACTTCGCATTGAACTTCGCATAGATTTCTTCCCTCTGTTGAGCGAAGTGGGTTCCTTTTTCTAATTGTTACAATATACCTTAAAAGTTTTTGGTATGGTTAAGTTACATAATGTTGTTGTGGTTGTTATGCTCGGTCATAGTGACCAACTGATGTTTGATCGATATCGGACACATTTTCTGATGGGGGGAGGGGGAAGGGAATGGGGGGGTGCATTGCTTTTTGTTTTTCTTTTCATTCGACTCGCTCTATTTAATTTTTGTTTTCACGCTCATGCTCGGAACTCAATAGGACCTTAACGAGTGGATATGTGACTTTTCTAATGCTCTACTCCAAACGAATTACATTCAATCATACTGCAGCCCTTTTAGACTATGGCTAATTTAAATATCTTGATCTGGAATACAGGGGGTCTTAATGCACCGCATAAACGCACAAGTGTACTAACGTTGCTAAAAAGGAAGGAAGTGGACCTTGCTTTACTGAGTGAAACGCACCTTTTAATGGCTGATCATGCAAGACTGGCAAATAGATTTGACCATAACATAAGTTCTTCCTCTTTTAGCACCAAGTCCCGAGGGGTAGCCATAATAGCAAAGCGAAATTTGAATATTAACCTGTTAGATGTGTGGTCTGATGCAGATGGTCGAATTACTATTGCTAAAATTGAATACTCTAACCAAAAAATTGCTCTGATCTCTGCATACGTCCCTAATTTGTATGATGCTAACTTTTATACTGTACTCACTGCAGCTATGTTAAAACTACCTGATTACTTGTTTAAAGTTGGAGCTGATTTTAATGCAGTATGGGATCCATTGATTGATAAATCGAAACACACTGAAAGCTTTGATCAGAAACAAGCCACCACTGCCCTACAGGCCTGGTCTAAGGACACGGGGGTAATTGATATGTGACGTTCGCTCAACCCATCCATGAGAGATTACTCTTTTTTCTCTTCGAGACATAAGACCTTTTCCAGAATTGATTATGTTTTTTCTTCCCCGCGTCTCTTTGATAGCTTTGATGTTGACTTAATGCCCATTGCACTTTCAGACCACAAAGGTATCCTTCTCAAGGGTTCTCTCAGTAAAATAACATCCCGCGCCCCTAGATGGCGCTTTAACTCAACGCTGCTGAAAAGAAAAAGAAGAGTTTAACCTGCAATTTAAAGAGAAGCTCACTGAATTCCTGCAGTTTAATGCTGGCTCAGTACAAGATCCCAGAATTTTATGGGATTCTGTTAAGGGTTTTATTAGAAGTAATACTACTCTCTTTGCATCTAATCTCTGCAAGGGACGTCTCTCCAAGCTGGTGGAATTGGAAAAGCTTCATGCCACGTTGATCTCCTCTTTGCAGAACAACTACTCTAGTCGACTGGAGCTTCAAATTAAGGTGGTGAAAAAAGTTTTCGGCTATAGGGCGACAATAATGTAGTCAAGAGGCATGGTTTCTATCTTGAGCCCTTAATCGCAGTGGTTTATTCTTCACATGAAAAGCAGCAGTTCTACAGGTCTTCTCTCACTGAGAGACATGGGGGGAGAGAAAGAAGTGGTAGGAGACATATCTATTTATACTCGCCACCTGGTAGTACTCCTGAGCGTCTCCGCCTAGAGCACCCTCTAGTGGAAACAGTTATATATGCAGATAGACAGTTACTAGTGTAAACAGTTATATATGCAGTTAGACAGTTACTAACAATCCTACACAGAACCTCTGCCTTCAACAAAAGAGATTAACTCCATTTTAAGACAAAATCTGAATGTCAAATGCACAGAACAAGACAGCACTACTACTTTCACGGCTCCAGGCCTAGCCACCTACTAGCTATGAAGATACGAGCCAGTGAACAATTTGCTGATATCCCTTCCATTAAGAACCAACAGGGGGAGGTAACCACCAACCCAGGGAGCGAAATTAACTTTTTGACTCACCGGCCAGTGGCGGGTAGATGGGAAGAGTCTACCCGCCAAGCATATTTCTTACCTGCCAAAATTTTTTTGATTAAAAAAATATATATATATATTTTATATAAAAGTTTTTTTTTTAAATAAAATATATATTATATAATCATACTTGTAGTTGTATTATCTGCGAGACATCGCCACCACGCAATAAGTCAAAATGCTTGCTATCTGCAAACAGCTCCACTGTCTGTGTGTATACTTGAGTAGCCTCCAGCTCCAGCAAGGATTCTCCGGCCCTGCAGCTAGACCCTATATTCAGCTAGACCCTACATTCAGCATGCAAGGATTCTCCGGCAATGCAGCTGGACCCTATTTATAACGTTACGGTTCTATTGTCAAATCACATTCAACATGCCCTCAGCTAGAATACGCATTCAATCAATGTTATAAGACATTGATATCAGGAGCTATCTGTAGCTACTGCTAGCCCGGTAGATAACGTTAAGACAATTTAGTTTACTGGGACAGATGGTGAGCTAGCTAAGCTAGCTAACGAGGGAACGGAGGTATTGTGCACTCGAGTCGACTATTGCTGGAGCATTTGTTGATATCAGCAGCTATCAGTAGCTAGCCAGCTAGATACCGTTAGACAATGCCTCGTCATGTATTAAACTAAAAGTGAATAGTTGACTGGGTCATTGTTTAAACAGTAACGGTAGCTGGCTAGAGCAGACTGCCCGCATACGGCAATGGTGGCGTTTCAGGAAGTAAACAAGCCAAATAAGAGCTTCCGATTGGTCATTTGCTTTTTTTCTCATGAAACCAGCGACGTCACTCTACTGTGATTGGACCGTTGACTTGAGTGCAATGTGGGACTTGTAGTTTTTTAATGATCTTGCGGCGGAGAAAAAAAAGACGAGCGCTGCTGTAACTGAGGGGTACAATTCCCTGACTGTATTGATAAGTATGGTATCATTAAACCACTACCGCTTTATGTACTTTAACTACTGGCCACACAGTACATGATATAGATATGATGAACACTTTCCCACCATGAAACCAAGTCCACACAAATGTATAAGTCGAATATTTAATATATAGCAAAGGGTATATACAACGTTCACTTAATGACATTTATGATTTGAATGCACTTGTAAGGCAAATGAGTATTCGTAGGCAAATCAACATTGAATGTCCAATCTCTGGTTACGCAGGAAGCAAGTATACAACCTGGTTCTTTAGGGAACTATAGCAATGGTACTTAATGATTATAGCTGGATATACTAAAGGGGGGTCCTGCTGGTTGTAAGTCAGTAGGGGGGGGGGGTTAGGAGAGCCGCCGGCGATATCCCATCTGGCCAACGATTTCTTGGGAGAATTCAGAGTGCTGAACACGGTGCCCACAGAACCTTGGTCCACAGATGAATACAGTTGGGCCCTCTTGTAGACGGTAGCTGCCGGTCCACAACGAAGAGACGTGAGGCGACCTCACTCGGGGTAGAGCGCCGTCTCACCTGGACTCCTCTCGGGGGGTAGTTCCAACACTCACCAGTGTTGGCTGTTATCCATGGCATGAATCAAAGCACCCAAAGCAAGTAGATAATCCAAGCCGTGTAGGGCTCGCCGTCGTCCGGGTAAGGTAATCCAATGTGCAGGTCCACTCGTTCTCGCCCAGAACTCCTCGGATGAAAGCACCACACGTGGTCTGCCCAGCCTGGTTAAGACTCTAGATAACGCGAGGAAACGATGGGGGTACTACTCACTGTATAACTCTAACCGAACGATGCACCATACATAATAGACTATTATTAACTTAATAGAAATACGTCCCACTCGACGGTATAGTGCCAAACTATGACAATTCAACTATTAATCCACACGATGTCTCAATGCCATTCTGAGGCCAAGTTGACCATACTGCACCACACGTGTATCGTGGGTGAGGCTTAACGTCTTGCCACTAGGTTGGAGGGTAAAGAACTAAGGGCTAAGGGACTAAAAGAAAGTTCTACTTTACTTGCGCCAAATATATATGCGCTGTGAACAAATAGTACCATTCGTATTTCGCCAGACGTATTCCTACGCGGAACCGGGCTAGTAACGACATGTTCGTCGGCACGATTGAACTTGAACCAAGGGGCTTGGCTGCTGGCGCCAAGTTCTTGTCCAATGAGAGAATGAAACTATTATGGGCTGTTAGTAGACTAAAGGGATATTCAGTGTATATGTACAAGGAATATACAAGGGATATCAAACGATATACAAATACTATTAAATATATATCCATAAATAAATATATATATTCGGTTTAATCTGATCCTTCACAACAGCCGCCCCCTAATTAGTCCCACCTAATTAGCTAAGCAGAGACAGATTAACCGCACTGTCTACCACTCAAGGTCCGCTGTAAGGGTCAGTCAACTCACAAAGTCGTGGAATCATGGTCGTCATCGATAGTGTCTGGGAGTCTGGGCAGTTCTATTAGCCTCGCCACGGGTCGTGTGTAAGTTCGCCCTTGGACGAGCACCTCAGCTGCTCGGACCTTGCCATCGGCACCGGTGATCACTTTGCTTACGCGGCCAGCCGGCCACATAGCTCTGGGTAGTGACTGGTCGATAATCATGACGACTGTTCCTTCTGTCAAATTGTCTCTCTCTTTTACCCACTTCTGGCGGGTCTGTAGAGACGGTAGGTAGTGGAGTAGAAAGCTGTTCCAAAACTTGTCAGCTAGTACTTGACTGTACCTCCACATTCTTCGGCCGTTCGCTTCTTCAGGCCTGTACATTGTCTGGGGTAGCGCGGGGTCCAGCCGCCCCATCAAGAGTGTGTTGGGGGTGACTGGGTCGACATCTGCTATATCACTGGAGACGTAGCCGAGGGGCTTGGAGTTCAATACTCCCTCGATCTCCGTGAGGACTGTCATTAGGACTTCTTCCGCTACAGTCTGGGCCCCAAGCACGGCGTACAGGGCTGTCTTTATAGAACGTACTTCTTGTTCCCAGGTTCCACCGAAGTGGGGTGCGTTCGGGGGATTAAACTGGAAGTCAATCTGGGATGGAGCGAGGTGGGTCTTAAGTTCTGGGCCCATAGCTTGGAAGCTCTCTCTCAGCTCTCTTTCTCCGCCTTTGAAGTTTGTCCCGTGATCAGACAACAATGTAGACGGTTTTCCTTTCCGTGATGTGAATCTTCGGAAGGCCATAAGGAATGAGTCTGTGCTCATGGTTGGAAGGAGTTCGATATGTATCGCTCTGGTGGTCATGCATTTGAATACAATACCCCACCGCTTCTCGGTTCCTCTTCCTTTCTTTATATACAACGGGCCAAAACAGTCCATGCCTGTGGAGTGGAATGGCTTGTCGCCGAGTCGGAGGCGACAGGGAGGTAGGTCAGCCATCCGGGGTATGCTGGGCTGCGCGCGCCACTTTCGGCAGTCTAGACAGGTTCGCTGGAAGCGTCGCACTGCTTCTCTTCCTTGAAGTATCCAATAGCGACGTCTGATCTCCGCGAAGACTCTCTCTGCTCCTGCGTGGTGTACATCCTCGTCGTATTTCTTTATGATCAGCTCTGTGACCTTGTGTCGGCTGTTCAAGACTATCGGGTACTTAACGTCATCCGGTAGATTGGGGGCCCTCCGCAGACGACCACCCACTCTGATGAGATTATGGGCGTCGCTCTCGGGTGCCAGGTGGAGCAATCTGCTGTCTGATGGGACGGGCTTTCCTCCCTGTAGACAGTCTAGCTCGTCGGGGAACGAGTCTCTCTGGGCTCGTTGTAGTAGAAGAAGTTCTGCTTCTTCGTAGTCAGCTGCTGAAATGTCGGCAGTGGGCTGAATCTCTGGGTGGTGCCACAGAAATGTCTTTAGTTGCGCACTCTGTAGGGTGAGGCAATCATCTATGTTGGGGTCTGTGGAGGCGACTGTGCTCAATCCACAGAACATAGGTTTCTTGTTCTCAGCCTCCTCTTTACTCGCCTCCCGTGGGGTGGGCGTAGGCCACTCTCCTTCTGGGAGCTTGAGGAACTCTGGTCCGTCACTGTAGATGTTGCGACGGGTGAGGTCATCTAGGGACATTCCCCGGGTGATGACGTCAGCTGGGTTGTGTTTGGTGTCCACATACCGCCAGCTCGCTGCTTCTGTTAACTCTTGAATCTCTGTGACTCTGACTCCCATGAAGACCTTGTATCTGCATGAATCAGACTTGATCCATGTGAGTACTGTCGTGGAATCTGACCACAAGATTGTTCTGTGCACCGGAATGGTGAGTTCACGTTGGATTAACGTGGCTAGATGCGCTCCTGCTAGGGCTGCGCAGAGCTCTAGACGCGGGATAGATTGTTGCTTTCGTGGGGCTATTCCTGAGCGAGCCAGGATGAAGGCGGTGTGTATCTCTCCTCCCTTCTCTTGGGCACGCAAGTAGGCCACTGATCCATAGGCTACTTCGGAGGCATCGCTGAAGACGTGTAGATCCATCTTGCATGTCTCTGGCCTCACTGTGGGTGGGAAGTAGCTGCGGCGTATATTGACGCCTGGGAGTGAGCGGAGTTCCGTCTCCCACTCTCTCCATGTGGAGGCAAGGGGTGCGGGTATTGGGTCGTCCCAGCCCTGGTCCTTGTCCCATAGTGCTCGTACAATCATCTTTGCCCTGGTGGTGTAAGGTAGAATACATCCCAACGGGTCATATTGTCTGGCGAGTGTTCTGTACACACTCCGTCTGGTGGTCGGTATCGCCGTCGACCTTCCCTGCTCCGTGGTCAGGGGTTTGTGTCTATAGTGGAGCGAGTCTGTTTTGAAGCGCCAGACTAGTCCTAGTGTCATTTCTTGGGCTTCTCCTGGGATTGTCGCCATCCAGGTCTCGCTGCTGGCAGTCTTGTCCGCGGGGGAGAGGCTGCGCAATACGTGCGGGTCGCTGCTGGCCCACTGCCTGAGATCAAAGCCGCCTTTGATCAGGGAGGCGCGTAGCTTGAGTAGGAGAGCCTCGGCTTCTTCTTGAGTCGAAACGCTTTGTAAACAGTTGTCCACGTAGAAACTGTTCTTCACACTGTGTCGGACCTCTTCATCTGCTGCTGGGTCCTCTGCGACCTGTTTCTGTAGTGCAAATGTAGCACAGCACGGGCTGCATGTGGTTCCGAAGGGGAGGACTTCCCACTGGTAGATGGCTGGGTGCTCATCTCCGATCCTCTCTCTCCATAGGAACCGCAGCAGGGGCTTATCCTCCTCCACTAGTCTCACCTGCAGGAACATCCCTTTGATATCCCCGCTGATAGCCACCTTGTCCTGGCGGAAGCGTAGTAGCACGCCTAGTAGAGAGGGGCCGAGTGTGGGGCCGGGCAAGAGCTCTTTATTCAGATTCTGGGATCCGATCTGGTAGCTGCAGTTAAACACAATGCGATCCTTGCCGTTGTGGTGGACCTTGTGGTGCGGCACGTACCATGATTCGGTCGTCTGATCGGCCTCTTTAATGTCAATCTTCATTACGTGTCTTGCTGTGATTAGCTTCTCAATCTCAGCGCGGTACACACTCTCTTGAGCGGGGTCTTTGGCTAGGCGCCGCTCTGTGTTCAATAGATACCGCTCCGTAGCTTCTTTCGTGGCGTGAAAGGTGGGCATTCCCTCTCGCCTCAGGAGTGGAGTTGCGTATCTCATCACTCCGCCGACTGTGACTCTCTTTGTCCCTTGCTCGAGGAGGTTTATGGCGTAAATGTCTTCTTTAGAACGAATGTCTTTCTTTTCATTCTTAAAGGGCATTGTCTCTAGTGTCCATAGCCTCTCGACATGCTGCAGGAGAGTGGTGTCTTCTTCTGTCACTCTGGAGTGGAGGCAGCTAGTGGCTGCTGTTCGGTTGAGAGATTTAGCGAGGGGGCCTTGTAGTGTCCATCCTAGGCGGGTCTCGACTGCTGCAGGACAGCCTCTGGGTCCTGTATGGACCCGGTCTATCGGGACTATGAGGTCTGCATGGTCGGAGCCTATCAGCAGGGTCGGGGTGGCGCCGTCTATGAGCGGGATAGGTAGTTGACGCAGGTGCACATATTTATCCATCAGTTTGGCGATGGGGTAGGTGTACTGTGATAGTCCTATTTCTTGGCTGGTGAAAGCATTTGTAATCCTATACCGTCTCTCTGGCTGCCCGCTTGCTGCGATAGTGAAGGAGACATTCTCGCCTTTTATCGTCTTTAAATCTCTTCTTATTGTCCGAATTGTCATTTGGTTCTCGCTCCCCCGCAGTCCCAGCTGGGCCGCAGCGGACGCGAGCAGAAGGGTCTTCTCTGACCCGTCATCAAGGACGGCGTAAGTGTCCATGACTTTATCTTGGTAGCTCAATGTTACACGGACTACCTTTAAGAGCACTTGGGCGCCGCTGCTGCTGGCGGGGTCAATGTACATGACACTTGCCTTTGTGCTGCTCGATGGTGCAGGTGCAGGCTTTCTTCTGTTACTGTCGTGTAGGACATCTAGGTGGGCTCCGTCACACCGACTGCACCTCTTCTTTAGGCGGCACTCGGCTGCCATGTGACTGCGCGCACATCGGTAACAGCGCCTGTTGGACTTTATCCATTGACTCACTTCTTCTGCATTCATCTTCTTGAACAGGTCACATTGTGACAGCCAGTGTTCCTTCTCGCAGTACGGGCACACCATCTTCCACTTCTCTTTTCTCGAGGGGGTACTGTGGTTCTTACTGCTCGGTACTGATTCTGATTGGTGCATGACAGTCACCGATCTTCTTCCATCGTTTATTCTCCTAGGTCCCTCTCTGGAGCTTGGTGTGCTCCGCACGAACGTATCCAGTCGTAGGCTGCTGACTTCTCTCGCCAGGAAGTCGGCTAGATCGAGGAGGGATGGTTCGGGACCGTTAGGATCACGGTGGTCTCTCTGCCGCCTAAAGCGCTCTTGTCTGGCGGGTGGCAGCTTCTCTAAAATCCTCTCGACGTTAGAGTTGGCGTATAGCTTGTGCATACCCTTTTCTCGTTGCGCTCCCAGCATCCCTACCAGGGACTGCACTTTTATAGACAGGTCGTCTAATGAGCGATTGTCTGTTGCTGGGGGTAGGCGGTCAATATGCCTTATCTCTTGGATTACATAATCCCATATACGTCCATATCTCTGGTCCAGCGCTGCTAGAGCCGCGGTGTATGGGGTCGTAGAGGTGGCATAGGCTAGCGCTATATTGTGCGCTCGGGGTACTTTCAGGTGCTTCAGTAATATTGCATACTTGTGGCGTTCATCAGCGACATCCACCATCATTGTCTCTAGGCACATCCGGAGCTCCGTGTACTGTGCTCGATTCTCATAGGTGAAGTCTGGAAACGTCGGTGTACCAATGTATGACGCCGTGGATGGCTGATACATCGGCGAGCGTTGGGGGAGAGGCCTCCTAGGCGAGTCTCCTCTTGCGCCTCTCTGTGGGCTGGTACCGGCAGGGTACCATGGCCCGCTGGTCCAGGTGCTATTCCTCGGGGCTGGTCGTGCGTCATGCTCACCCGTGAATATAGTCGGGGGTCTGTAGCGCAGCGCCGCGGGGGTATAGCCTGGGCTGTACTGGACCTCCTGGTCCGGTGGAGTACTGTGCTGTCGTCGGGCTTGGTTCTCCTCCTCTCCCTCTTCTTCTTCTATCAGGTCCTCTAGATCCTGTAGTCGTTTATTTAGCTTCTCCGCAGTGTATGCCGCTCCTTCCTTGTAGCTGGGTCTCGCTTGGACCGGTCGGGGAAGGGGGTCTGCGGGGGGTATAGGCTTGGTCTGTTGGTCAAGTTCAGGGTCGCTTGCTCGGTTAGGGGATGCTGCCCTTGACTGTTGTCTCGACGAGTTCCTTGAACCCCTGGCGGAGGGAGAGGGTGTTGCCTTGGTGATCAGCTGCTCCATTAGCTGCGCTTGTAGTCTGTCGCGCTCGCCCTGTAGTCTGTCGCGCTCGGTTTCGCGCTGGATGAGAGCGAGGTCGCGCTCTGCCTCTCTTTGGGCACCGTCAGCGGCGCGCTGGGTGTCTGCTCGGTCTCTTGCCATATTCTCTTCCGTCTGAAGGCGTCTCATCTCCAGGCGTATGTGCTCTTCTTCGCTCCGTTGCTGCGTCTGGAGTCGATCGCGTTCACCCTGAAGTCGATCGCGTTCACCCTGGAGTCGATCGCGTTCGGTAGAGGCTGTCAGGCTGACGAGGAACGCCTGTGATAGCATCTTCTCCGCTTCGCTGGGGGAAGACGGTTGTAGAGGTGAGCCGCTCCTGGCTGTACTCGTTGGGGAGTCCTGGAGCTCTATCTCCTCGGCGCTCTCCTCATCTTGTTCCGTGCAGAGTTCTCTCTCTGTAGGGTTGTCTTCCTCCCGGGGCTGGTCGGGGACTACTTCTTCGGTATTGGCGGGGGGTAAAGGCATGTCAGCTCCCTCCTGGTCCCCACCGTGAGCTTGGTCAGTTACATTAGAACCCACTAGGGCCTCTGTGGTCGGGGTAACCTGGTCGTTAAGGTCAGACATAATTTTACTTTCTACTTTTACCGCATTTACCGTTTGTCGAAGGCTAGGTAGTTGACTGACAGCGTAATCCTCTAAGTACTGAGGTGTCTGTCGTCTGCGCCGCGGGCGTTCTACGTTAGGAGGACCGTTTCGTGGAGTGTTCATCATAGGCCATTTCAATATTAATAACACTATATTAATATTACACTAGTTACCCTCCGGCTCGAAGGACCAATTGTAACTGAGGGGTACAATTCCCTGACTGTATTGATAATTATGGTATCATTAAACCACTACCGCTTTATGTACTTTAACTACTGGCCACACAGTACATGATATAGATATGATGAACACTTTCCCACCATGAAACCAAGTCCACACAAATGTATAAGTCGAATATTTAATATATAGCAAAGGGTATATACAACGTTCACTTAATGACATTTATGATTTGAATGCACTTGTAAGGCAAATGAGTATTCGTAGGCAAATCAACATTGAATGTCCAATCTCTGGTTACGCAGGAAGCAAGTATACAACCTGGTTCTTTAGGGAACTATAGCGATGGTACTTAATGATTATAGCTGGATATACTAAAGGGGGGTCCTGCTGGTTGTAAGTCAGTAGGGGGGGGGGGGTTAGGAGAGCCGCCGGCGATATCCCATCTGGCCAACGATTTCTTGGGAGAATTCAGAGTGCTGAACACGGTGCCCACAGAACCTTGGTCCACAGATGAATACAGTTGGGCCCTCTTGTAGACGGTAGCTGCCGGTCCACAACGAAGAGACGTGAGGCGACCTCACTCGGGGTAGAGCGCCGTCTCACCTGGACTCCTCTCGGGGGGTAGTTCCAACACTCACCAGTGTTGGCTGTTATCCATGGCATAAATCAAAGCACCCAAAGCAAGTAGATAATCCAAGCCGTGTAGGGCTCGCCGTCGTCCGGGTAAGGTAATCCAATGTGCAGGTCCACTCGTTCTCGCCCAGAACTCCTCGGATGAAAGCACCACACGTGGTCTGCCCAGCCTGGTTAAGACTCTAGATAACGCGAGGAAACGATGGGGGTACTACTCACTGTATAACTCTAACCGAACGATGCACCATACATAATAGACTATTATTAACTTAATAGAAATACGTCCCACTCGACGGTATAGTGCCAAACTATGACAATTCAACTATTAATCCACACGATGTCTCAATGCCATTCTGAGGCCAAGTTGACCATACTGCACCACACGTGTATCGTGGGTGAGGCTTAACGTCTTGCCACTAGGTTGGAGGGTAAAGAACTAAGGGCTAAGGGACTAAAAGAAAGTTCTACTTTACTTGCGCCATATATATATGCGCTGTGAACAAATAGTACCATTCGTATTTCGCCAGACGTATTCCTACGCGGAACCGGGCTAGTAACGACATGTTCGTCGGCACGATTGAACTTGAACCAAGGGGCTTGGCTGCTGGCGCCAAGTTCTTGTCCAATGAGAGAATGAAACTATTATGGGCTGTTAGTAGACTAAAGGGATATTCAGTGTATATGTACAAGGAATATACAAGGGATATCAAACGATATACAAATACTATTAAATATATATCCATAAATAAATATATATATTCGGTTTAATCTGATCCTTCACAACAGCTGCTATAATATGTACTCGCACAAGAGTATCATTATGAACTACACGTCTACACGCCACACGGCGGGCAGCCCTCTAAGTGTCAAGCGCCAAAGGTAAAAACAGAGCGCCCCTGGCGGGCGGCAGGCTTTAGTTTCGGTCCCTGCACCAACCCCAAAAAGATTAATGATACATTTAGCTCTTTTTATTCCAACCTGTACAAGTCAAGATCACACTAAGCTGGAGGACTTTCTTAATCAAATCAACTTACCACAGGTCTCAGAAGATGACGCTAAGCAGTTAGCTGCACCTATCACACTAGATGAGCTTAGGGAGGCGATTGCTGATATGCAACGGGGCAAGGCTCCCGGTTGGGACGGCATTCCACCGGAACTCTATCTTGCTTTCTGGGATGTACTCGGTCTCTTATTACTTTCAATGATTTTACACTCAATCGAGGGCAATTTTTCCAAAGATGTCAATATGGCGCTTATATCTGTTTTACTCAAGAAAGATAAGGACCCCACTGAATGTGGCAGCTATAGGCCCCCAAGTCTCCTCGGAGCCAATCTCAAGCTATATGCCAAGGTTCTAGCCATCCGACTTCAAAGGCATATGACATCTCTAGTTCACCCTGATCAAACTGGCTTTATAAGAGGCCGCCTTGTTACTGACAATATCAGACAGTTACTGCACGTGATTGATGCCAGCAAGGATGTCGCAGTCCCTACAGCGGTCATGTCCTTGGACGCAATGAAGGCCTTTGACAGATTGGAGTGGAATTATTTGTGAGCAGTTCTTAGAAGGATGGGGTTAGGTGAGGGGTTCATTCATATGATCAAAGTTCTCTACACAGGGCCTTCAGCCCTTAATGATCTTAACAGGGAAGTTCTGCTCGCCACTCTTCTCTGTCTCACGCTCTTCTAGACAGGGTTGTCCTCTTAGTCCCGGACTTTTCGCCTTATCCCTCGAACCTCTAGCTCAATACATAAGACAATCCCAGATTATATCTCCTGTTTCAATTCAGGGCACACATCACCATATCAGCTTATACGCAGATGATGTACTCTTATTTATGCAGAATCCCGCCATCTCTCTACCTCATCTTCTCAGCGTAATAGATGATTTTGGCAATCTATCCGGCTTTAAGATTAACTGGCCAAAATCTGCCTTTCCTCCACTTAATGAGACTGCGAAGGCTACCATCCTCCCTGCAAACATACTTATGGTGGAGCACTTTAAATGTTTTGGGATTGAAATATTCCCCACTATTAGCCAGATGGTAAAATATAATTACTCCAGCTTGGGTGACAGGATTACGAATGACTTCAACAGGTGGTCAAAATAAAAAAAATTCCTTACAGGCCTGTGCGTCAATGATTAAAATTAATATTTTACCCAGAATTCACTTTATCAGCTCCATGCTCCTGCTCCCGTTACCTCCTCCTGTTGGTTACTGGCAGAAATTGCACTCTGCCTCATATAAATTCATCTGGAACAACAAACGTCCGTGCTTAAAGAGATCTACTGCCCAGAGGAATAAACTCGACAGGGTTGAGCATTTCCAGACTTCAAATATTATTTTCAAGCTTTTTCTTTGAGACCATTGATCACTTGGTTTGACTCTCAAGCAGCCATATCCTGGCGACCATTGGAGGAGAAGATAGTATCCCCATATAGACTTCAGGATATGGTGTATACCAACATATCAATTAAGCAATGCAATTTAAGATTTGGCCCTCTTATCACACATGTGCTCCAGACTTGGCGGAACACCCAGAAATTGTGTACTAACCGTTATCGGTGGCATATGCATTCCCCTCTATTTAATAACAATCTACTCCTTATTGGACAACAGCCTATTAGGTACCCTAGATGGGAAAAGAAAGGCATCCACACGTTGGGGGATATCTTCGATAACTCTGGTCTCCGCTCTTTCCAGGATCTATCCAACGGATATGATCTCCCCAGAACTTCCTTTTTCTTTTATTTACAAATAAGGGCAGCTCTGAAGGCTCATGGGGTTCCATGGGACGTTCCCCTAGAACATCACCAATTTCACAAATTATTTTATGACAAAGAGACATCGAGAGGCTTCGTTTCTGACTTGTATCGCCATTTACTTATGTCCTCGTATAAAGACCTCCCCCTGGATACGATTTGGAGAAAGGATGTCCCAGAGTTGGATGTAGATTTTTATTGGGATACAGTCTGGGAGAATGTCCGGATATCCTCACGCAACCCAGATCACCAACAGATTCATCTGAATTTTGTTCACAGGACTTATCTGACCCCTGGACAATTGAATCTAATGGGTCTCAGACCTGACTCTCGATGTACCTTATGTCCAAACGGTGTCACCGGAACATTTATGCATATGTACTGGGAATGCCCTCCTGTTGAGCTCTTTTGGGAAAATGTTACCTCTCAGCTCTCAGATATTTTCTCTCTGACCATACCTGTTTCTCCTTCTGTATTGCTACTGAATCAGGGGAGGAAATTAGGCCACTTTACTCGCCAATTGCGAGTATTTTTTACGTTTGGCGAGTAATTCATGAAGAGCACTCGCCAGTCTGGCAAGTACTAGTAATTACAAAACAAAACAAAAAAATCATTCTGCAATCTGCTGATTCGCTCACTGGCACAAGCCGAACTCTGACTCCCCCCTTGATTCCTCCCATTTGCGCCACATAATAATCAGACCATAACCAATGAACATCATCGTTGTACAGATGCGCTCTAAGCTCCTCCAATGAACACTCGTTTTCTAGAAGATGCCGCCCATCTAGGGGAAGTGGACAGACCACTGCGCGCAGACCTACAAACTCCTGCCACCGGCAGCCGGCTTGACAACGTAGACAAACTTACAAAAACACATGAGTGGATGAAAATAATTGCATGTAGAGTCGTCGCTTTCGGATATCGGTGCGGTCTGACATGGGGGCGAACAATAGCATGCGACGCGTCTCCTTCGAGTCGGATGAGAATGACAAGTCAACCAGCATTAGCCGGCTAGCTACCTAGCATGTAACAAGCTACCATAACGCGCATTCAACATAGTGGACGACTATACAGAGCGGCTTTGCTTAAATGCAGCCGAGTGACATTTTATTATTACCGGGTTTCCCAGCATATCACCACTCGCCCATATGCCCTTCACAACGGTGATGTTGTCATACTTGGCATTCAGAACACACCTGCTGAACCCCTAGCGTTGTCGATTCGGTTCCCATGTATTGTCATCTTACAGCACAAGTACAGTACAACCAGAATACATTTGGCATACAACCAGAGTGCAAATGTAACAAGTCAAGTTGTTTTATTTAGCTATTACATTACAGTGAAATGCTTGGTTCTTTCACTGCCCAACCCAGTATTGATTGATTGATTGAAAACTTTATTAACAGATTGCAGAATGGGTACAATACAGTACAGCTCAATACACACAATTGTTAAGGGGATGCAGACCAGAGAAGGACTTTAGTCTTGTTTACATCAGGGTCCCCCATTTCAGTCCTGTTTGCTTAATGCCTTGTCCACTTCCTCCACACTCCAATATGTTATGATGAATTGAAAATGGGGGACCCTGATGTAAACAAGACGAAAGTCTTTCTCTGGTCTGCATCCCCTTAACAATTGTATGTATTGAACTGTACTGTACCCATTCTGCAATCTGTTAATAAACTTTTCAATCAATCAATCCCTTCAACCCTGCTCCTGTCAAACCTGCTCTTTCCATTCCCTCCATCATGTCCCCCCTTTCTGATGAATATTTCCTGCACTTAAGAGTCAGACACACATTCCTAGTAGTTGAGCTGTGATGAATGAAAACTTTATTTACCAGATTGCAGAATGGGTACAGTACAGTACGGCTCAATACATGCAATTGTTAAGGGGATGCAGACCAGAGAAAGACTTTCGTCTTGTTTACATCAGGGTCCCCCATTTTCAATTCATTTTCAATTCATCATTCAGTATAACCTAGACCAGCCCAACCCAGCATCTTTCACTGCCCAGTTCAGCCCAACCCAGTCCAGAATAGTTCCCTCTTTCATGTTAATATGTGATTTAATGATGTAATATTTTGAAGAGTAGAGACAGTGTGATTAATTTACTATGATTGAAAATCAATTTAGACGAAGACGTACAAAGAAGTAATTATCACAATTAGCGATTTTTTTTGTCTGGTAAAAAATCTATTTGGCTGGTAAAAAATCGCTTACCAGCCAGTTGGCTGGTAAGCCAAAAAGTTAGTTTCCTCCCCTGTACTGAATGATGTTTCTCAATTACCGACCTCTACACATGTGAAAAGACTGATTCTAGCCGGCCTCACAGCCGCCAAATTTTGTATTGCCTCACGATGGATACACCCAGACAAACTCTCCCCGAAGGTATGGATTCTCACTTATCTCGATGTGATCTACTTGGAGTGAGCGAGTGCCCATGTCTATGTTTTATTATTATCTTTTTATTTTTATTTAAAAAATTTGTATTATGTATATGTTGTGGGATCACTGCACGGCTCACTGCACGTGAGCCGGGACCATCAAGACCACCTTATTTTATTATTTTATATACTGTATATATATTTTTTTATCCACTTTTTCTCCCCATTTTCTATTTTTCTCCCATCCCAATTTCATATTTCCAATTCTTCCCTCCCCTGTCTTAAACGTTGCTAGACTATGCCTCCCACTGGTCGGCTGTAGTGAGGATAGAAGCCTTGCATCACGTGTCCCCTCCGGTACACGGGGAGGCAGCCTGTCGCATCTTTTCACCGCAGCAGCTCGAACTCTCAGTGGCAAGGAGTAACACGTGGGAGGCTCACGCTGCCCCCGATACTTCCTGTTTCCGCCGCACCGGTGTCACCCAACCGACCTGTAGGAGTCGCTGTCCACAACATCCAATCCCCACCCACCGGCTTTCCCACCCTCTAACACTGCCAATTGTGTTAGTATGACGGCCGGCCAAGCCGGTAGCAACTATTTCATTTGTATTCATTGAATTATTAAGTGTCTTGTCATTATGGTTATTATTATTATTATTATTATTATTATTATTATTATTATTATTATTATTATTATTATTATTATTATTATTATTATTATTATTATTATTATTATTATTGCTGTATCTGTCCGGTGATGTCTTGTTTATTATTGTGGTAACTGTATTGTGCTGTGTCTTGTTTCATGTATAAAAAAAAAATCCAAAAACAAATAAGACTTCAGGCTATGGAACCGTTATGTTTTCCAGCTCCTACTGTACCTCTCAGCTGGAACTTAAAAACAGGCATCTGGCCACCACTAAACAGACATGTGAGTCAGTGATGTACCTGACTATCGTTCATGAACTCGTTCATATTTTGGGCGAACGTGAACTGAACGTACTGTATTTCCGCTAGATGAACATAATTGTGAACGCGTTCATTCTCTGTGCTGTATTTAAGCATTACATCATGCGCAGGAGTGGTTTGTGAACAATAAACCATGCATGGTTTATTTTTCACAAATCACGACTGCAAGTGGTGTAATGCTTTTATACAACTGCCACATTCATCCAACCTTATTGCTATACAATAAACACACATTAATCGAAGATTTATTGAAAAAACCATCCGCCAGAAAAAGTTGTTCCCAAAAAAGAAAAAAAGAGAAGTTGCCTCCATGTGGAAGCAGCTCGGAAGTGCATTCAACTGTTCTCAGTAGGACATCCAACCAACTAACACATCCAACTGTCTTTCAACTAAGACATCCAACCAACTAACACATCCAACTGTCTTTCAACTAAGACATCCAACCAACTAACACATCCAACTGTCTTTCAACTAAGGCATCCAACCAACTAACACATCCAACTGCCTTTCAACTAAGACATCCAACCAACTAACACATCCAACTGCCTTTCAACTAAGACATCCAACCAACTAACACATCCAACTTTTCTTTAGTTTTTAATTATGAAGTTAGTGGTTGTTATTGGAATGATTGATTGATTGACTGAACATTTTATTACCAGATGCAGAATGGGTACAATACAGTACGGCTCAATACACACAATTGTTAAGGGGATGCAGACCTACTTTCTATAGAACTTCATTCTTAGTTGCTTCTATAGAAAGTAGGTAAAACAAATTAAAAAGTTTTATTTGCCCTATAGGAAAAAAAAGTTTTCTTCGCCCTATTTTCTTATTTATTTTTTTAAACCTACTTTAGAGGGCCTAAACTTAACCAGTTGGAAACCAAGCGTACAGTAATAAAATTAGCAATCAATCAATCAATCAATCAATCAACTCAATAGGCCATGCTCACTTATTTTTTATTTTGGTTTTGAGTATTAAATTTTTTCTTTATTGTTTATGTCTGTTTAATAGTGTTGTTGATGTTATTGTATATGTTGTGTTGTATGTCTATAAATGTTTAATAAAAATTTAAGTAAAAAAAAAAAACAGCGCAGCACTCAGCTGCTTCTACAGTCTGACTCTCCCCCGCCGTTGCAGACAGGAGTGTGTGTGTGTGTGTATGTGTGTGTGTGTGTGTGTGTGTGTGTGTGTGTGTGTGTGTGTGTGTGTGTGTGTGTGTGTGTGTGTGTGTGTGTGTGTGTGTGGGGGGGGGGGGGGGGGGGTGGGTGTGCCAGACAGTGTCAGGGGGAAGGAAGACATTTTTTTAAAGAAATTGCAAATAATCAATCAATCAATCCGCGATTTTTCTTTTGTTCCACAATGATTCATGACCCATAGATTACACAATCCAACATTGTGTAAGAGACTAAGACATTCGCCGTGACAGAATCTGTTTATATTTAGTCGTTATGGATATCAACATATCCATTTGTAGAGATTATTGTCCCCTCTCGTCTCCTCCCCTCTCCGCTCTCCGCTCCCTCTACAAAGTCGAACGGCGGAGTGATGTGATTCGGTTGTGGGCGGGTCCTGGGACCAGGAGCGTGGATTGTGAAGGATAAATACGTGTAAATGGACTGTTTCAGCCAATCAGAATCGAGAAATTTGCATGCCGTTGTATAAAACGTTGTTCAAAAGTGTGCCAGATTTCATATGCCTTCCAGGCGAAAACCCAGCTAAAACACACCGTAAACAGGCTTTAATATGATGCGGAAAACCACCCAATCTGGCACCAGCGAACTGCCTGTCATGCGTACACGTCTTTCACGCCTGGCTGTCGCACTAACAAATACGTCATCACAACAATGTGGAACCGCGTAACCGGCGAGCGAAGCCGAGAGCAGCAGCACTAGCCTGGACCGCTCAGAGTCAGACACTACGGCGTCGGCATATGAACATTTAAAATAATTTTACGTTAAAGTCAGTACTGACTCAGACGGTCAAAATCTCACATTTGTCTGTAAACTTTGTCCGCCCGGTTTGAAGAAGCAAGTCTGTACATCGACAACGTCGACAGCAAACCTTAAACGGCACATTGAAAATAAGCAAAAGTCCTGTTTTTGTTTTCATAATAAAGACCATTCAAGCAGCAAGTTTTTCCTCATGTTTTTGAAAATATACTGTAGAGATGAAAGCTGCAGCTGCTACTAGTATGGACTGAATGGGCGGCAGCAAAGCGTTATGGAAATGCCAGTATTCTGATTGCTGTCTGTGGTTCTATATGGGTTGTGGCAATAATTTTGACAAATAATAGCTCGCAGCAACGTATTGAAAAAAGAACTATAAACTATAAACTAGTTAATTTTTGAAACCATGAACTTTAGTTAAAAAAAATTATTATGAACTATGAACTGAACTAGTTCATTTTAAAATGTTTGAACTGTGAACTGAACTAGTTCATGTAGAAAGTGAACTTTCCCAACACTGATGTGAGTACACAAAACGTTTACTTCAGTGTGTTCAAACCTCTGAATTTTCTTTATTGTGTAAGAAGAATGTTACCTTTCAAAGGAGACCAGACTCATGCATGTGCTATAAGTATAAAGTATTGTAAATCGCAAATAACTTTTTTTCTTAGTCTGGTTTGTTCATACAGAATACTGAAAAAATAAGAGAAATTGAGATCAATCAAGAGTTATTTTTTTCCAATGGTCAACTGTTCTGCTGTTCTGGAATGTACTTGAAAGTACTGCGTTTTACTTTTACCTCGAAAAGAGCTTGAGTTTAAAAAAGGTCCATTGCACTATATATATTATTCCTAAAATTGCTGCACTTTGTTAAAAATTGCATTTATCTGTTGGTTCTCTCTGTAGTAGCAAACCTACCGAAGTCGGCCCATGCATGTCACCCCACTTCTCAGGGACCTGCACTGGCTCCCCATTGCTGCACGAATCCGCTTCAAGGCCCTCGACCTGGCATACCGTGCGGCAAAGGGAACTGCTCCCGCCTACCTCCGGTCAATGGTCTCTAACTACACACCCTCAAGACCCCTACGCTCTGCATCTTCTGGCCGCCTCAGACCTACTCCTATCCGAGCTCCAGGAGGGTCATCAAGGAGAAGCTGCCTTTTCTCAGTCCTTGCCCCACAATGGTGGAATGAACTACCCACCCCAGTTAGGACAGCCGAAACCCGTCCAATCTTTCGCCGCCGACTAAAGACACTTCTTCAACCATTATCTGAAATAAAAAT
>NC_140179.1:46404076-46411576 GCF_963971535.1 Notolepis coatsorum
TTCATCTCTCTGTCTCTCTCTCTCTCTTTTTTCAATAAAAAGAAACTGGCCTATTGTATGGGTAATGCCCTAGAAAAAAATGTTGCTTCTAGAGAAGTTTGTATTGCTATTAAAGGCCAAACAAAGGTATAAGGACAAGATAGAAGCTCAATATAGCAGTGGAGACCTCAGAGCCGCATTGCAAGGTATAAAGAACATTTCTTCCATAAACACAAACACTAACACTGGGAGGAATAAATCCACTACTATTAGAGGATTAAATAGCACTGACTTGCCAAACACCTTTAATTCCTTCTTCTCCCGCTTTGAAAGTTCTGACTTTTTAGAGAATATCTCTGTATGCATGGATTCCCTGGAACCTGGGGGAAAAAACGACTATGTCTTTTATAGAGGGTAAATTAGATCCCCTTCAATTCGCATATCAGCCAGGTAAAGGGGTGGAGGACGCTATGCTCTTCATCTTGGACACTGTGTACAAACACCTAGAAAAACCTGGAGCTAGACTTTTATTTGCAGATTTCTCTTTTGCTTTTAACAAAATGCAGCCCCACATTTTAATTGAGAGGCTTGACTCTTATTTTAATCTCCCACACCAGCTTCTCATGCTGATTCTAAATGTCCTCACTGAGAGGGTCCAGCAGGTCTTTGTCAATGGACAGATGTCCAACATGTCGATTTCTAACACTGGCTCCCCCCAAGGTTGCGTTTTGTCTCCCCTCTTATTTATTATGTATATGGACAGCTGCAGATCGCTTCACGACCACAGGCATCTGGTTAAGTTTTCAGATGACACTGTCCTTGTATCCCTACTGCAGCGCTCCGAGACTGATCATGGACCTGTACTTCACGACTTTGTGAAATGGTGTGATGAGAATTACTTGGACCTCAATGTCTCTAAGACTAAGGACATGATAATTGACTTCAGACACAACTCCGATCATCAAGCCAGTGTAGCTAGTGTAATTCATGACGAGGACGTCCAGATTGTTTAATCTTACAAATACCTGGGAACTATGTTTCATTGTAAACTGAAGTTCAACTTAAATACAGAGTCCATTGTCAAAAAAGGTCAGCAGAGGATCTACCTGCAGAGAAAGCTGAACTCTTTCAATGTTAGTGCGAAGATCCTGAGCACTTTTGATGGTTCTTTTATTGAAAGCCTCTTAACTGCTGGTTCAGTGGCCTATCTATTAAAGATAGGAACAGCCTACAGTATATTGTGAAAGTGTGCTCCAAAAGAATTGCAGTAAAACAGAGAGATGTTCTCTCTGAACGGACCAGGTGGTCAAGAAGGGGACGAGCATCACTACCTCTCCACGCTCTGTCTCAGCGGTTTTCCCTGTTGCCTTCTGGCCGCCATTATGACGTTCCATTAAATAGGACCAACCGTTACACCAAATATTTTGTACCCTCTGCTATCAGACTTTTAAACTAAGACAGTAGTCATTTTAAGTAGCCTTTTACACTTAGTTGTCTGTTTTTACTTTTACTTTGACTGGATTGTGTATTGCATGTAATGTTGTTGTTGCAATGCTGTCATTGAGATGTTTTTGTTGTTTGTTGTTTTTGAAGCTACAATATTAATTGCCCCACGTGGGATCAATAAAGTTGTCTGAATCTGAATCCATTCTCATTAGAACACACTGCAAAAAAAAATCTTTTGTTGAGTTTTCAAATCTGCCAATGGGGTGAGACCACTCTACCTCCTGAGACACTGATAACCCTAACATTTTTTTTTTATTTCTCACACCCACTCAAAATGGCCCACCAGTTGAGAACCATAGATTTAAACAACACTGGACAACGATCAGTTTCCTTGACAACAACATGGAAATTCAGTGACCATGGGACCAACCCTAGTATCAGAATTCTATTTTCGAATTTTAGGCCAAACTGTTGCAGTACGTTGGTGCTGTAGATTAGAACACTGGTCCCATGACAGACAATGAGTAGTGATTAAACCTCCATTGTATATAAACCATCCTTCCTTCCTTCCTTCCTTCCTTCCTTCCTTCCTTCCTTCCTTCCTTCCTTCCTTCCTTCCTTCCTTCCTTCCTTCTTTCCTTCCTTCCTTCCTTCCTTCCTTCCTTCCTTCCTTCCTTCCTTCCTTCCTTCCTTCCTTCCTTCCTTCCTTCCTTCCTTCCTTCCTGCAGAAGCAGTGAGGAACAGACACACACAGGCACGGATATACACACTCAGTCTCTCTGTTTGCTTGCTCTCTCTACCCCCCTCTCTCTTTCTCTCTCCCTCTCTCTCTCTCTCTCTCTCTCTCTCTCTCTCTCTCTCTCTCTATCTATCTATCTATCTATCTATCTATCTATCTATCTATCTATCTATCTATCTATCTATCTATCTATCTATCTATCTATCTATCTATCTATCTATCTATCTACAGTATCTATCTGTCTGTCTGTCTGTCTGTCTGTCTGTCTGTCTGTCTGTCTGTCTGTCTGTCTGTCTGTCTGTCTGTCTGTCTGTCTGTCTGTCTGTCTGTCTGTCTGTCTATCTATCTATCTATCTATCTATCTATCTATCTATCTATCTATCTACAGTATCTATCTGTCTGTCTGTCTGTCTGTCTGTCTGTCTGTCTGTCTGTCTGTCTGTCTGTCTGTCTGTCTGTCTGTCTGTCTGTCTGTCTGTCTGTCTGTCTGTCTGTCTGTCTGTCTGTCTGTCTGTCTGTCTGTCTGTCTGTCTGTCTGTCTGTCTGTCTGTCTGTCTGTCTGTCTGTCTGTCTGTCTATCTATCTATCTATCTATCTATCTATCTATCTATCTATCTATCTATCTATCTATCTATCTATCTATCTATCTATCTATCTATCTATCTATCTCTTCAAATGCATGCAGTCGGTTTCAGAGCTACTTATCTGAGAGCCTTCATTGTGTAAAAACAAGAAATGCTCAGTTTCTATCCATTACAAAAGGTGTCCCACAGGGATCAATTCTGGGCCCTGTCTCATTTACCATTTATATGAATAATATTGTCTCTCTGGCATGCTGTCAAGTTCATCTTTAGGCATATGCCAGTTATTTATTGTATTGCAGATTCTGTGAAACTAGATTACAGGATGCGTTTATTAGTCTTAAATTGTTGCTAAATGCTAGTAAAACAAGCCAGAGATATAAATTACAAGGCCATTTGTTATTTACTGTGAATGGGACTGATATTGAAAGAGTCAAAGAATACAAATACCTTGGTATTTGGCATGATGAGAGATTTATATTTAAATACTGTGTGGGTGTTCTTGCCAGTAAATTGCGGAAAAGATTGGATTTCTGTACAGGCCAGCCTCCCAATAAATCCCACTCTCTCCTTCTCTCACTCCCCTTATTTATCCAGCTCTCTCTCCCTCTGCAGTGTATTATTACACACCCCCCCCCCCCCCTCCCCCTCTGAACTCAAATATCAAGTATGACTATACTGTAGCACCCTAGGGCATATCAATTGATTAGCACTGTGTTATCTTCCGAAGCAAAAATAGCCTGGAATATCACAGCCTGCACATTTCCTCTCTGACATGTAATGTAATATTCTTATCTAGAGTTATGTGTATAACTCGTTTGAAATGAACTCCATTAGAAGTATCTTCTTGTAGTCCCGGGTTTTTACATCAGAATTGAGCATTTATTTGAAGATGTACAGCTGTGGCCCTCGGCCTGCTTAAATTAATCTAAGATGGAGTTTAATTAATGTGCTATTGAAATCCCCACCTATCACTCCAAATCCTTTACGATAATTAATTTAGAAGCAGCACCATGTCCGACATGAATGTTGGTTAATTTCTGTTTGAATGATGCATTATTTAAACTGAATGGGTGATCTAACTCCTAACTCCTGTATTGTATAGACACGGTGGACCTCACTATTTACTGAGGCGCGCTGAAATTTACTCCACAGTGCAGAAAGTACATTTCAGCAAGCCTCCGGCAGCTTGTACAGGCAGAAGCGTGACTCCATTGACTTTGCATTGGTTTGTGGCTAACAAGCCGGAGCTAGTATGAGGAACGGCATGGATTGAGAAAGGACTCTACTGATCAACAACAACATTGGTGAGTAAGAAATAGGGCTATGGCTCCAGAAAATCTGAACTATCCCTTTAATATGGACCCTGGTTTCAGGAAGCCTCCCGTCTCTCTGCCCTGTGGTCCTCCTGTCTTAATCGTCCCAACTGTCTCTGTCCCCAACGATAATCCAACTGACACAGAATAGTCCCCACATTACCCGACTGTCTGAAACCTAAGACGTGGCTCTGAATCTGGATTGAGACCTCAGTGATGTCTGCCTTGCTGTGCTGTGATAGGATGTGTGTGGCTGGGACGTGTTGTCTCCAGAGCGCTGGAGACACAGCCTGGGACTAATCCACTTGTTTTTAGCCTTCTTTGGAAGTTTTGAAATTGTCTGCTAAGTGAAGTATTCTTTTCCCAAACTCTTCTTAGGGTCTGTTCAGACAAAGCTTATTTCTGATGAGCTTGTTTCTAAAGTGCTTGTTTCTAAAGTGCTTGTTTCTAAAGCGCTTGTTTCTAAAGTGCTTATTTCTGATGAGCTTGTTTCTAAAGTGCTTGTTTCTAAAGTGCTTGTTTCTAAAGTGCTTGTTTCTAAAGCGCTTGTTTCTAAAGTGCTTGTTTCTAAAGTGCTTGTTTCTGACACGCTTGTTTCTAAAGCACTTGTTTCTAAAGCGCTTGTTTCTAAAGCGCTTGTTTCTAAAGTGCTTGTTTCTAAAGTGCTTGTTTCTAAAGTGCTTGTTTCTGACGCGCTTGTTTCTAAAGTGCTTGTTTCTGACGTGCTTGTTTCTAAAGTGCTTGTTTCTAAAGTGCTTGTTTCTGACGTGCTTGTTTCTAAAGTGCTTGTTTCTGACGTGCTTGTTTCTGACGTGCTTGTTTCTAAAGTGCTTGTTTCTAAAGTGCTTGTTTCTGACGCGCTTGTTTCTAAAGTGCTTGTTTCTAAAGTGCTTGTTTCTAAAGTGCTTGTTTCTAAAGTGCTTGTTTCTGACGCGCTTGTTTCTAAAGTGCTTGTTTCTGACGTGCTTGTTCCTAAAGTGCTTGTTTCTAAAGTGCTTGTTTCTGACGTGCTTGTTTCTAAAGTGCTTGTTTCTAAAGTGCTTGTTTCTGACGTGCTTGTTCCTAAAGTGCTTGTTTCTAAAGTGCTTGTTTCTGACGCGCTTGTTTCTAAAGTGCTTGTTTCTAAAGTGCTTGTTTCTAAAGTGCTTGTTTCTGACGCGCTTGTTTCTAAAGTGCTTGTTTCTAAAGTGCTTGTTTCTAAAGTGCTTGTTTCTGACGTGCTTGTTTCTAAAGTGCTTGTTTCTAAAGTGCTTGATTCTAAAGTGCTTGTTTCTAAAGTGCTTGTTTCTAAAGTGCTTGTTTCTGACGCGCTTGTTTCTAAAGTGCTTGTTTCTGACGTGCTTGTTTCTAAAGTGCTTGTTTCTAAAGTGCTTGTTTCTGACGTGCTTGTCTCTAAAGTGCTTGTTTCTAAAGTGCTTGTTTCTGACGTGCTTGTTTCTAAAGTGCTTGTTTCTAAAGTGCTTGTTTCTGACACGCTTGTTTCTAAAGTGCTTGTTTCTAAAGTGCTTGTTTCTAAAGTGCTTGTTTCTAAAGTGCTTGTTTCTGACATGCTTGTTTCTAAAGTGCTTGTTTCTAAAGTGCTTGTTTCTAAAGTGCTTGTTTCTGACATGCTTGTTTCTAAAGTGCTTGTTTCTAAAGTGCTTGTTTCTAAAGTGCTTGTTTCTGACGCGCTTGTTTCTAAAGTGCTTGTTTCTAAAGTGCTTGTTTCTGACGTGCTTGTTTCTAAAGTGCTTGTTTCTAAAGTGCTTGTTTCTGACGTGCTTGTTTCTAAAGTGCTTGTTTCTAAAGTGCTTGTTTCTGACATGCTTGTTTCTAAAGTGCTTGTTTCTAAAGTGCTTGTTTCTAAAGTGCTTGTTTCTGACGCGCTTGTTTCTGACGTGCTTGTTTCTAAAGTGCTTGTTTCTAAAGTGCTTGTTTCTAAAGTGCTTGTTTCTGACGTGCTTGTTTCTAAAGTGCTTGTTTCTGACGTGCTTGTTTCTAAAGTGCTTGTTTCTAAAGTGCTTGTTTCTGACGTGCTTGTTTCTAAAGTGCTTGTTTCTAAAGTGCTTGTTTCTGACGCGCTTGTTTCTAAAGTGCTTGTTTCTAAAGTGCTTGTTTCTAAAGTGCTTGTTTCTAAAGTGCTTGTTTCTGACGTGCTTGTTTCTGACGTGCTTGTTTCTGACGTGCTTGTTTCTAAAGTGCTTGTTTCTGACGCGCTTGTTTCTAAAGTGCTTGTTTCTGACGTGCTTGTTTCTAAAGTGCTTGTTTCTAAAGTGCTTGTTTCTAAAGTGCTTGTTTCTGACGCGCTTGTTTCTAAAGTGCTTGTTTCTGACGTGCTTGTTTCTAAAGTGCTTGTTTCTGACGTGCTTGTTTCTAAAGTGCTTGTTTCTGACGTGCTTGTTTCTAAAGTGCTTGTTTCTAAAGTGCTTGTTTCTGACGCGCTTGTTTCTAAAGTGCTTGTTTCTAAAGCGCTTGTTTCTAAAGTGCTTGTTTCTAAAGTGCTTGTTTCTAAAGTGCTTGTTTCTAAAGTGCTTGTTTCTGACGTGCTTGTTTCTGACGTGCTTGTTTCTGACGCGTCTCTACATTTCGTAGCTCCATTTCTGCAGACCCCTCTCTGATTGGTTGAACTCCATTTCTGCAGACCCCTCTCTGATTGGCCACTACGCCCATGTGACCGCGGCAGCGCGAGAGAGCTGCAGTGCGGAAATAGGCTGCATTCTATTGCCATTCTCTGCGACAAACTCTAACCTTAACCAACTCCGAAACAGCGCCTAAACTTAACCCTTCTAACCTTAACCAACTCCGAAACAATGCCTAACCTTAACCCTAACCTTAACCAACTCAGAAACAATGCCTAAACTTAACATGCCTAAACTTAACCGGCGAAAGAATGCACGTTAAAAAAAATTTAATTGAAGGGAATCGAACTTGTCACCAACGCACCGCAGGATCCACAGCAAGGCGGCGAACCAGTTGAGCTAGTCGTCGACCTCGATAACCTTACGCGCACCTCCCTCGCGTACCTTAGAGAGGGGCTTCGCTCAACCAATCAGAGAGGGGTCTGCAGAAATGGAGTTCAACCAATCAGAGAGGGGTCTGCAGAAATGGAGTTCAACCAATCAGAGAGGGGTCTGCAGAAATGGAGCTACGAAATGTAGAGACGCGTTTCTGACGCGCTTGTTTCTAAAGTGCTTGTTTCTAAAGTGCTTGTTTCTAAAGTGCTTGTTTCTAAAGTGCTTGTTTCTGACGCGCTTGTTTCTAAAGCGCTTGTTTCTAAAGTGCTTGTTTCTGACGTGCTTGTTTCTAAAGTGCTTGTTTCTAAAGTGCTTGTTTCTAAAGTGCTTGTTTCTAAAGTGCTTGTTTCTGACGCGCTTGTTTCGAAAGTGCTTGTTTCTGACGCGCTTGTTCCTAAAGTGCTTGTTTCTAAAGTGCTTGTTTCTGACGCGCTTGTTTCTAAAGT